>NW_007231546.1:0-31442 GCF_000164805.1 Carlito syrichta | reverse complement strand
TTTTTTGATTTATTGTAGAGATGAGGTCTTGCTGCCCAGGCGGGTCTCGAACCCGCAGGTTCAGGCAATCCACTCACCTCAGCCTCCCAAAGGCGCAGGATTACAGGCTGACCCACCGAGCCCGGGCCAGATTTCTTAAATAATTTCTAATTTAGTTACTACTGGTACACTTTATTGTCATTAATGTAATATACTCATTGATTCAGAAAGTATTTACTAAGCACTTACTCTATGAGTAGGCACTGTTAGGGGGACAGTGGGAACAGAGCTGTGAAAATGTCAGTGAAATACTTTGCGGCTATTTTAGTCTTTGCAGTACATTTAAAATTTCCCCCCAAATCTGAAATGCCTACATATCTATACAGATGATTGGAACTTCAACCCATATCTCTCTGTCTGAACTTTTCCCCAAAGTCCATGCCTATATTCCCTTCACAAACAGATGTGCTTATTTTGGGGATTTCTGAGCATCAACAACTTGCATTAAAAAAAAAAAAAAGCAAGCCCGGGCTTATTGGCTCAGTCAGTAATCCCAGCACTTTGGGAGGCTGAGACTAGTGGATTGCCTGAATCTGCAGGCTCAAGATCAGCCGGGGCAACTTGGCAAGACCTCGTCACTACAATAAATTAGGGAGCTCAGCAGGTTGTCTCTGCTGTGGCCATGAGTATGCCTCTGCACTCCAGCCTGGGTGACAGAGTGAGACTCCAACTCAAAAAAAAAAAAAAAAAGTTCAAAGAGTGGACATTATGAAGAGACAGAATTTGGTTTTGTGTAGAAAAGTTAGGGCTTTGAATCAGGGCTGTTCTGTGAAGTGGCAGAAACCTCACTAGCAGTATTCTACCAGAGTCATGATGGACAATATTCAGGGATGTTGTAGAATGAATTTTGACATTTGTAACAAGAAGATCAATCACAATGACCCCTTCTCATTCTAAGATTCTGTTTCTTCTAAAGCTTTATCCGCTATAGTCTCCATTCTGACAATCAAAGAAAAAGAAAAAAAGGACTTAGAGCTGTTTCAAATGCCTCAAGCATACGCAAAAGCTCAAATATGCTTCTTCCTCTACCACAGCAGTCCCTAGCTCTTTTGGCATCAGGGACTGGTTTTGTGGAAGACAATTTTTCAATGAACTGGGCTGGGGGGTTAGGGAGAAGGACAATGATTCCGGATGATTCAAGAGCATCACATTGATTGTGCATTTTATTTCTATTATTATTACATCATAATATATAATGAAATAATTATACAACTCACCATAAAAAAGAGAAGAGGCATGGTTGGAAGTAGTGGCCCCCTCGTGAATTAAATAAATGCCTACCACCAGATGCAGCTGTACAATTGAAGGATATCCACTCACTTGCCACTCATTGATAGGGTTTTTAGGGCATTCACCAGCAAGCAATCTGATTTCTTATGGTCTCTGCGCAGTCAAACCTCACTACTAATGTTAATCTGTAATTGCAGCCACTCCCCGGTGCTAGTATCACTGCCTCAGCTCGACCTCAGACCATCAGACATTAGATTCGCATAAGGGTCACACAACCTAGATACCTCACATTTGCAGTTCACAACAGTGTTCGTGCTCCTGTGAGAACCTTACGCTGTCACTGATCTCACAGTAGGCGGAAGTCAGGTGGTAATTCGAGTGAGCAGTGGAGGAGTACTGTAAATACAGATGAAGCATCTCTCTCTCACCTCTTGCTGTGTGGCCCAGTTCCTAGCAGGCCATAGACTGGTATGGGTCCGTGGCTCAGGGATTGGGGGACCCCTGCTCTACATCTTTCTCATCTTTCTCTTCCATCGTGGGCTCTGGTGTCCTGTCTTCCCTCCCTATTGGTTTCTACTTTTACAGGCTTTGTCTTGGGTGAGTCCTAAATTTCACACTCAAATCATTGTTAGTACTCCTCCTTTTGTGCACAACACTATCTGATTTTGGAATTTTCTGGCGGCCCTCCATGCATTACGTGTCCATAACTTCATCAAAAGCTATTGTTTGAAAGGGATCTGTATTAGTTTCCTGTGACTGCTGCAACAAATTCCCAAGACTTTAGTAGTTTAAAACAACACAGATGTATTATCTCACAGCTTGAAGGTCAGAAGTCCAAATGGGTCTCACTGGGCTAAAATCAAGGCATCAGGAGTCACGACGTACATTGGCCCCGTTCAGTGATCTCCCCCTTGTAACAATAAAGCAAGCCAGGCTCGGTGGCTCAGCCTGTAATCCCGCACCTTTGGGAGGCTGAGGTGAGTGGATTGCCTGAGTCCGTGGGTTCGAGACCCGCCTGGGCAGCGAGACCTCATCTCTACAATAAATTTAAAAAAAAAAAAAAATCAGCCAGGCGTGGTAGCGCGTACCTGTAATTCCGGCTACTCGGAAGGCTGAGGCGGAAGGATCTGCGGAGTCCAGCAGGCGAGGCTGCGGTGACCGGGAGCGGCCACTGCACTCCAGTCTGGGCGACAGACTCCAACTCAAACAAACAAACAAAAAAGCAATAAAGCCTATTTCTAAGACTGAAAGTTTTTCTGAATTCTGTAAATTCTTCTATGAACTAACAGTATTCTGATTATTAAGTATTTTTAAGGTAATTCCCTGCCTGCCCCTCAAAAAGTTAATATCTTCTTTTAAATGCACAGGAATAATTCTCATTTCCATGCCATAAAGGAGGTTGCGGAAGGTTATATTCACTTACTTTACAAAAGAACTTCTAAATCAAATAAATTGCTTCATTTTATTTCACTTATCATTGTGATTAAGATTTGGATAGTGGTTATAATTTTCTCTTGGTTTTTTTTTGTTGTTGTTGTTGTTGTGTGTGTGTTTTTTAATGGACCTTATTTTTTAAGGAGTTTTAGGCTCCCAGCAAAACTCTGAGAGATTTCCCATCAACTCTCCATGCCAGCACATGCACAACTTTCCTCATTATAAATATTTCCCACCAGAATGATACATCTGTTACAACTGATGAGCCTGCAATGACCCATCATGATCTTCCAAAGTCCATCGTTTACATTATGATTTGCTCTTGTACATTTGTGGGTGCCTTTGTTTTCATGAATGACCAATCCATCCTTGTGGGATCACGAATAGGTAATGTGAAGCTTCCCATCTTTCTGGGAGCCATCCCGGCCGAAGTGTCTGACAGTGAGTGGGTGATGTACCACGGATGTTTAGTTCATTGAAGATGGGCAAAGAAATGCCCCATGGGCTACCCCCTTTGAGTCCCGTTCCACACAACAGAACACGCCAGAACACAACCCCCCCGAACAGCCTCTCCCATGGAGGAGGCCACCATCATTAAGGACATACAGCTTTCCTGCCCTATAAATACCCTCTTGTTTGGGGTTTCAATTCTTAATATACCCTTAAAATAAAAACCTTTTCCAGACACCAACCACCAAACAAAGTTCAAAATACAGACTTTTTGACACTCTCCATCAAGGACTGCATTCACCAGGGTGCCGAGATGGTCCCGGAACCTCTGACAGCCCTCCCACAAAGCCACACTTGGGGATTATTCCCATAACATCTTGCCTCCCCAGCTCCTTGACAGTCAAACAGCACTTAGCAGAACATGGCTTACAGTGCAACGTAAAGTCAACGGTAGACGAAGGAGCCAGGGCCTGGTAAGAGAACCACAACAAAAATTAAACAAATCAATCGTGAAGCTAATATTCGAAAGGGGATGGAACTCCACAACAGAAACAATGGAAAGGAGATACACCGCCAGCTGAAATTTGAACAGAAATACTGGGTTGATGAAGCAGAAGGAGGCCAGAAACTGAGTCACAGAGGCTGAGCTGCCCTCCCTTTCCACAGAGAACCAAAGCAAAGCCGAGCACGTCTCCTGTAGTTCCTTTCTCTTGCACATCTGGGCTTCCCACAGCCAGGGCAGCCGCGGAGCACTTGGACCCTCTTAATAATAATGCTGGGTGCAGCCTTGTGTGCATCAGATATGGGGCGCCTCTCCAAAGCGGATCCCTCTGCCAAACGGGCCCCAGCACCTCGCCCCGTGCAGCCTACTGATAATCTGCAGCTTGTCTGTAATTGTTGCGAGAACATGCACTTTCTTTCGCTGATGATTTTGGCACCCTCGCGGGCTCTACCCGAAAAGGCACCGAACAATAGGATGTGATTGTTTTGAAATGTACCCAACAGGAAGCGCTCCTCCGACATGCTCTCGGGCCCCCCGGCTTTAGGGATTGAACGGATTAATGGAGTTCAGCTGTCGTTTACAGTTTATCCTCAACCAAGTGTTGCTCTGACTGCCTGTCCTCCCTTCTCCAGCTTCTAGAGAAAAATAAAGAAAAAGGAACAAGGAAAGAGAAGCAGCAGCCCCAGAACGTTCACCGTAGAGCAACCCGAGCAAGGGAGAGGGGAAAAGATGCCCTCGGTGACCGTGAAACTGACAAGGCTCCCCCAAAATGGCTTGGGGCTTTCCGTTTGTCGTGCAGAGCTGTCTCCCCTTCCCTCTCCCCACCCTCTCCCCGTTGGTAATCAGCGTTCAAAGTGGTGAAAGGCCTAATTGCCCCGAGCAGTGTGGTCAATCTTCCTGGAGATTTAGCTGCCTGCTTTCATCTGGCAGCCTGGGAGGGAACTCAGCCTTTCCCTCCAGGCAATCTATATGGTCCAGCAGTTCGCTGCGGAAAGTGGTGCCTTATCGATTTCTGCCATAGCTTCCATGGCTGACTCAAGGATCAGAGGCTCTGACAATGACTAACAAGTTTAAACCATTAGGCCCATTTGTAACTACTCAGCGAAAGGCTTGTCAGTCACAGCCTACCATATACTGCAGCTTTTAGCAGATTTCTAATCCCATTCATTTTGCCACAATGACCCCTGTAGTTAATGGGGGTTATCGGAAAACTATTTTTTCCCTTCAAAAGTGGTGCCTTTTTCTTCTTCTTCTTCTTCCTTGAGGAACATAAAAGCCATTTAGGTTGTGATGTTTCAAAACAGAGATGCAGGCAATGATCGGTGCCCCCTCTTCGGAGAAAACCTGTATCCTGGTGTACAGAACGTTATATCTGATCCTGAAAATGCTGAACAGAGAGCCCGGTGGCAGGGAGCCATTCATCACAGACACATGCTCCCTGTCCCCGTGGTACAGAAGTTTCTCTTAACACCTTTCTTCTCCTCTCTCTCTCACCTAGAAGAGGTTATTTCACTGTGTAGGAAACTTCTGTCTTTCAGAATGACTAATCAACCCATAGTAGGTCTGGTTAAAGCCCTGTTACTCAAAGTGTGGTCCCCTGCATCAACTCACCCGAGAGCTCATTTAAAACGCACAGTCTCAAGGTTCACTTTAGACCTACTGAAACAGAATCTGTATTGTAGCCAAGGCCTCGGGTGATTCTTGTGCATACAAATATTTGAGAATCACTGGTCTAAAGAAGCTACATATTTTTTCACCTTATTTTACACTAAATAAAGCAAAATTTAACATTTCCATCACACATTACAATGGCTTGGGGCGGGGTGAGTTTTTCTGCATAATACCTCCAGTGATTTTCTCCTTGTAGATCTGATAATTTTACATTTTTCATCTTCATATTCACAAACCCTAACCCAGTACCTGGGGGATGGTAAGCACAAGATGAACAGTTGTTGAATGGATATATTTACAACAATGAACAAATGAATAAAAATGAAGAAAGAAATGTGATGTGTCTCTCAGTGATATAAGGAGCCAGAACTGATATAAACATGAGAAAGCTGGCTCAGAGAGCTCAGCAGGGATACGCCTCTCTGTTCATCTTTTAATTGCTATATAATAATTGTGCATATTGGGGGCCCATATTGGGGGTGCATGTGATATTTTAATAATGTGCAATGATCAAATTAGGGTAATTAGAATAACCGTCATCTCAAACATTTATCTTTCTTTGTGTTGGGAACATTATAATTCTTCTCTTCTAGCTATTTTGAAATGTACATTAAATTATCGTTAACTATAATTTCCCTATGATACTATAGAATCCTAGAACTTATTCCTTTTGTCTAACTAGACGTTTGTAAATATTAATCAGCTTCTCTTCATACTCTTCTCTTTTGTCAACCCCCTCCCACTCCCACCCCATTACTCAGCCTCTGGTGACCACCATTCCATTCTCTAATTCCATGAGATCCACTTTTGATCTCCCCCATATTAGTGAGAACATGCAACATGGGTCTTTCTGTGCCTAATTTATTTCACTTCACATAATGACCTCTAGTTCCATTCATGTTGCTGCAAATGATGGGATTTTCTATGGCTGAATAATATTCCATTGTGTATCTATGTCCCATTTTCTGTATCCATTTATCTGCTGACGGACATGTAGGTTGATTTCATATCTTGGCTATTGTGAATAGTTCTGTGGTAAACATGGGTGTGCAAATATCCCTTGGATATACTGATTTCCTTTCTTTTAGGGATATGCACAACAGTGGAATTGCTGGGCCAGATGGTGCTTCTGTTTTTAGTCTTTTGAGAGTCCATTCATTTTTTAATTCCCTTAAGTAAATGTTCACACCACCAAGTTGATCTAGTCCTAAGAATGGATCGCAGGCAAAACAACGCAACAGGTGGGTCTTTTCCTAGCGCACCTACCTCTTTATTTTCACTTCTAGGTTATTCTCTCTATGTGCCCTACACCCTCCGTTTCTGCTGCTTCGTCTCTGTCCCCTCACCACTACCCAGGGTCTCATATGTTTGTTTCCACAGATCATCAATCTCCATCTCCTGAAACCTTGTGCTCGGCCAGCTGAGGCCAAAGTATCTAAAAACCATCACACACGAACATGGAAGGAACTGCTAAGGAGAGAATATGTTGGGGGCTATTTCTTGACAACCCAGAAATCATACCACTAAAGGCAGCCTTTTATGTAGGGGCAAGATCAGCTGTGTCATTACCAAATTAATACCAGAAAAAAAGCAAAGTAACCTTCCTACAAGACATTTGTGGAAGAGATTTTCTTGAGTAGCTGCTTCTTGTACTTTCCAGAGAATATGTTTCAACAATGTGGCCACCCTGTCTTATAGGCATAGGTCTTTATTTTTTCAGATACTGGTTTAAAAAAAAAATTTTTTTTTTTTGGAAAACCTTGTCTCCATCTTTTCTCCAAAAATTAAAAAGTGTAACTTTAAATGTAGGGTAAACTTGATGGGAATGTAAAAGACCACAGCTACCAGAGAATCTTCACACTATGATTTTTTTTTCCCCAGCTTAAAACAAGAACTTAGGAAATGAAATTGTCTTCTTCCAGTGATTACCTTGGCAAACGATTATTTCTGGAGCTTTCATCTATGGACTGCCATGTTGTGACTACTTAATTGCTGCCTGAAAAGCAGAAAGCTGATTATGTGTTTTCGTTTTAAGGTAATCCTTTGACATTTTGAGTAGTTACATAAATAAGTTGTTTTGTGTGTTGCTAGTGGGAACCAACAGGAAATTATTGCATTGGGGGCAGATGGTGCTGGTGACTATACATAAAAGGCTGGGTGGATGGCCGGGGTGAACATGGACACACAAGCATAGGAGCTGAGGGTGCCACAGTTTCATGGTGTCTGAATTTGAAGCCTGAATTTGTATACCTTAAAGAAATTATTCATCGATTTCCCATACACAAGTTAAAAAGTGTCTTCAGAGTGGAGATCTCCTCCCCACAACCCAATCACTATGAGTTTTAATATGTAATTGGAGAGCATGTAAAATAAATGGAAATGTCATTTGGCTTGTAACAAAAGACCTAAATCATAATGGATTATTGAGCGGCATCTTGTGGTCAAAAGTAAGTATGACACTCACAGAAAACAGCTTGACTTGTCAGGATGCCACTCCAAAATGTGTTAACGTCACCTCACATCTGGCTTTTGATAACGTTAATAAGGGTCTGTGCAAGGTTATCAATGCAGCCTTACCATTATGTCACCTTAAAATATTTTTGTGAATGCTTATTAACTTATAATTAATCATCATAATGTAAATGTATCCACATAGGCACATTTAATCAGTATTCTCTCTTTTTCATAATATTTTAATAACAGAGCACTAAAGGAGGCTTACAAGATATAAACTTACATGAGCAGTGTTTACAGTCTGAGCCATTTCAGCAGAATGTGAAAATTAGTGTTTCCCTATGAGATGCAATGAGAAACCATTCAGTCATTCCCTAAATAAAGTCTACTTTCTCTATATTGTACAAATTCATAAGAAAAAGTGGCATAAGGAACTGGCTTCCCTGGCATCAGTCTACTTCTGTGTCCCATAAAATTGTGTGGACTTTTATCAATATGTGAAATGATAAGCTAATAGACTTCATAAATAGAGAAAGAACCCAGACATAGCAGCTCTATACCCAGTAGGCTATTTTAATAAAACAGTAAAACAGCTAATTGAATGTCAGTTCAGTTTTCAAAAATAAATTCAGTGTCTTAAAATTATGCAGATTACACCAAATTTTTTATTTTGGATGTCATTTAGTCACCAGGATAGCACAATAAGCAAAAACAAAACAGAAACAAAAACAAAACTAAACAAAGGCAGAATATGAGCTATCATGTCAAAGAAATCAGATCTCAAAAAAGTACTAAAGGAACTCAGCAATTCTAATAAATTATACTGTCTCTAGCTCAGAATATTAATGTGTGACTCAGAATTCTCAGTATTTCTGGAGAAGCATTTTTCACCAACTTACTATGGACTAATCACCCTTTCTGGGGCTTCAATTCTTCTTCCAAATAAAAAGAGGGCCTTCTATTTCTAATACAATATGTTATTTTAAATTTTGTAAGCTCTGACATAAAAGTGCTACTGAAAACAAAAGATACCTGTTTAAATATATTGGCTATATGTATCAGACAAGGTCTAAAAACAAAAAGAAGAAAACATTCAAGTATTAAAGCAGAAAGGATTTAATGCAGAGATTGGTTAAACTGGTGATAGAACTGAGAAACTCAATGGTAAATACTGGACCTTGAAGCAGCCCAGAGATTAGCAACAACAGGAAGCCAATACCTGTCACCCTCCCCCCCGCCCCCATAGAGGGACAACTGAGCAAGGCATGGGGAGAGGTGTTCTCCAGGCCACAGAATGAGAGATGAAAAACCATGACTTCTTCCTTCCACCCGTTGGCCACACTCTCTCCAGTGCTTCCCATTGGCTACGAGTAGCTGGAAACCCAGCAAGCTAAACACTGACTCTAAAAAAAAAAAAAAGCTTAATATATGGCATTTGCTGGTACCTATAGTGCAAATAATTTCCCCTGGCCAATCTCAAGTTATCGCAGAATGTGAAGTTGAGATGCACAATAGCACACCATTATGATGCAGTTTCTGTAGAGACAGTTAAAAAAAAAAAGTAGTAAAATAATTAGGAAATGTTGAGTGTAGGATATATATCATCTTTGTTTTTTAATGTACAATGATTTATTTAATGTAAAGTTAGATAATTTAATTTTTTAATGATAATATTAACTGGTGTTAACAACCCGTTCACAGGACTTTTGAATGTTTAACAGTCAGCTTTCTCTTGGCCGGGCATGGTAACCCACGCCTGTAATCCCAGCACTTTGGGAGGCCAAGGTAGGAGAATCACTTGAGCACAGAAGTTTGAGACCAACCTGGGCAACATAGTGAAACTTTATCTCTACCAAAAGAAAAACCCCACAGAAATTAGCCTGGCATGGTGAGATCACTTGAGCCCGGGAGGTCGAGGCTGCAGTGAGCTGGGATGGTGCCACTGCACTCTAACCTGAGCAACAGAGTTAGACTCCAGCTCAAAAGAACAAAATAAAACAAAAAAATCAGTTCTCACATGTTGATAAAAGCCAGTTCCAACAAACCTCATCCAGTCAACAAGGAGCCTGGAAAAGGCAGCCTAAAAATGGCTCACCTGATGCAGAACAGAGCAGGGAAAGAGCTAGAAATAAAACTGAGGGCAAACAGATCCAGAAGTGGTATGTGATAAATCAGCATAAGGCAAACAAAGACAACTTAAAGTCATCCAGCAAGAAGGAGTGTAGCATCTCTCTAACTGTCTTCTTACAAAACCCTGGTTAGATGGATCATAATTAAGTTCGCAAAATACTTGCCAGGAGAAAATGCCTATTGGTTGATCCCAATTACATCTATCATTTCCAATGTTTGCCCTTTTTTTTAAAATTTACTATCGTCTTTTTAAAGAGGATGATCTATGATCTACAGAGCATCACAGATAAAGAAATGAAAAGTGTACCAGCGATTTTTGCACTAATGGAATTTTAATGGACTTCTCTCACTTTCACATTTTTTCACAAATGGATTCCTCAAGATAAGTTTATGATGGGAAGACCCATGACAGGAAGTATTGAGAAATGTTTAAAGAAACAAAGAATGTTGTTTGCATATTGTTTGTTTGTTTTTTTTCTTTTACAGACCTTGGGAAAGTCATTGAACCTACCTGGGTCTCAGTTTTCTCCTTTATAAAGTGAGAAGTGAAGGGGTTTAATTAGATAAACTCTAAGGTTGTTTCTGACAGTTATGTTTCATGATTTTATTATGGTGTGTTTTGAATTCAGGTTAAATATTTAATTCCATTTCCCTTCTTTTCTTAAATTTCTCTCATTTACCTACCTACTGTATTGGGCATAGATCATTCCTTTCTATCTAAAGCACAACTTAAGAAGACATAAAAATAGAAAAAGCAATGAAAGATGAATGAGAGGTTCCAATGACAATCAGGAATCTTTTCTAAATGGCCACAACTTGGGAAAGCCTGATCCAGCTTATTTTCTGGGAACTAATGATGGGCTGAGATGAGTTGCTGATAGGCCACACTGAGGCAAGGATCATTAACACTTGATTGTCACTAATTCTGAGTCAATGTCCCATTTCAAAGTCATTAGTGGTATTAAAAACTGCAACAGTGCATACACACAAAGGAAAGAGAAAAAAAAAGAACACATTAGGGTATTCTTTAGTTTAACATATAACTACTGAAATACAAAAGAAATTTTCATGAACAGTCTTAATTCAATAATTACCTATTCAGAGACTCTTTGTTTAAGTTCTACATTAAGCATTACATGAGATACAAAAATAGAAAAAAATAGAAAATATTTTCTCTACCCTCAAGAAGTTTAGATTCTGCACAATATTATGTTCATATAGATTTGTGCTTACACTTGGCATTGATGCTCTTATGAAAACTTCCAATTTCATTTTTTAATTATGTAACATAACCACCAGTCTCAAAAACCCTTCAGAGAATATTTCGTACATCAACTTAAGTCTACTTATTCTTTCTGTCCTATAGGAAATAAATGTTTATGGATTACCTGCCAAGTGCCAGTCATTGTGCTAACAAAGCTAATCATGTAGCAGGGTTCCAAGCAAGTAAAAATCTCACCGAGTACTATAAAAAAGAAAAAACAGGTGACAACCATGGAAGGACATGAAAAGTCCACCTACTTCAAAGTTGAAGAATCTGGAATTGCAGTCATGGTAGTCCCTTCTGTTTTTGCCTGCCCACCATCATTTCCCTCTTTTTGAGTCCCGGCACCTAATTTCTTTTTGGAAAACTTTTATCTCACCACAGTTGGGGAACTTGCCCATTAGTTGTGGGAGGCAGCCCTCTGCTCGTGGAGTGGATCTATGGCCCAAGCTTGGCCAATTGTAAGGTGTTTTCTCCCAGAAATATCAATACTGAGTGGTGCAATACAAGATCAAAAATGACTGGAGTTTTTCCAATGGCAGAACTTTGAAAAGACAATACATTGGTTCCTACCTCATAGATTCCTGAAGTGGCCCTCATTTCTATCTCTTCCTATTCCTGGGCTTTTAGCTTTTCATTTATTTCTTTACACTACCCTGTGTTCTTCCAAATAATTCCTTGTCAGTACAAAGAGCCAGAATCTGTTTCTCTTGCTTGCCCCAACTACTCTAGTAGATACCAACTGCCAGTGGAAACTCTAAACTGAGCCCAAGAGATGTTGCTGCCCTAGTAAAGGTTGGGGTAGGGATGGTAGAGATAGTGCAATTGCATTTAAAATGCTGAAAGAAACTCTGGCTGGCTGGAACATAAAACACAAGATGGAATTTCATGAAAGAGGACAAGAGCAAGCAGGAAATAGATCACACAGGACTTTATAGACATGTTGAGACTAAGGGAAAACCAATAACAATCTTTTTTAAGCCAAATTTAGAAAGATCACTCTGGTGTCAACATGGAGAACAGACTGAACATGTTAGACTAGTGATAGGGAACTCAGTAAGATGACTGTTTCAGTAATCCATCCCAGAGATAATAATGGCCTGACTTAAAGGGGCAAGAATGGAAATAGAGATGCTAGCTACATTTCCAGGAATCTGGGAAGTTAGACTTAACAGGAAATGGAGATTGAGTGGGTGCTGGGGCCAAGGGATAAGAGAAAGTCAAAGATAACTAGAGTTTGGCTGATTTAGTAGATAGTGGTGGTTTCATTCACTAAAACGGAAAAAATAAAAAGAGACTCTGGTTTGCCAAAGAAGACAACCAATTTAGTATTTTACATGCTAAGTTGCTTATCAAACAGCTGTCAGTTAATAATGCTGTCAAGACATCAAGAAAAAAAGATCAAGAAGCATCACTGTACTTAGCAAGGAAGCTATTAAGGTCCTTGGTCAATGCAGTGGGGCAGAAATTGGACTGCAGTTGGTTGAGAAGTGAGTAGAAAAACCAGAGACACAAGTGTCTTCAGAAAGTATGGCTACAAGTGAGATGTAAAAAGATAAAGCAGAAGAAGGAGAGAGGAGAAAGGTTTAAAGGAATATATTTTAAAGGATACATGCATCTCGAGTACATAGAAACGTTGGAGGAAAATAAACAAATAGGGAAGAAGTTGTTGCAGATACTAGAGAGAAGAGGAATAATCAGTGAAAAAAGATTCCTGAAAAGTTGAATAGGATGGGCTCCAGAAGTCAGATGGAAGGCTTACCCTCAAACAGAAGTAGCAGTCTTTTTTCAGCAGGAAGGAAGGAAGAAAGGAAAGTTGTGGAGTTTAATTTAAAGGATTAAAGATGGGATATTAAGGAAATTTCTGTCTAATGGCTTCTAGTTTCTCTTAAAGTAGGCAAGAAGTCATCTTCTGAGAGTCAGGGTGTTTTAGTCTATTTTGTGCTGCTATAACAGAATACCTGAGACTGGGTAACTTGTAAAGAAAAAAAATTTAGCCCTCACAGTTCTGGAGCTGCGAAGTTCAAGATCATAGTGCGGCCATCTTACGAGGGCTTTCTTGCTACGTCCTCGCATGCCAGAAGTCACAAGGGCAAGAGGGAGTGAATCCATTCCTGCAAACCCTTTTTATAGTGGCATTAATCCACTCAGGAGGACTCCATTCAAAAGGCATCCCAAAAGACCCCACCTCCCATCATTGTTGCACTGGGAATCAAGTTTCCAACACATGAATTTGGGGGGATACATCTAGACCATTCTGCTCCTAGCCCCCAAAGTGTGTGTGCTTCTTGCATGTCATTTCATTTCAATTACCCTAAAAGTCTTAGCTCATTCCAGCACCAAATTTTTCTCCAGCTGTGTGCCTGTGAAATCAAACAAGTTATGTGCTTCCAGACTACAATGGTGGTACAGGCATAGCACAGACATTTCCATCCCAAAAGGGAGAAATAGAAAAAAAGTATAGGAACAAAATAACAGTAAGTAAATCCAAATTTCCAAAAGGGCAAACAACATTGAATCATTTTTTTCCCTCTTTTAATTTTTTTTATTTTAAAGGTGTGGGGTACCATCCAGGGTTAGGTATACAAATGTTCATTATGCAGGTACCCATGTTGATGAGGTGAACATTAAATACATCTTAAGCCTTGGGAATAATCTTCTTTGAATCCTCGTCTTAGCTTCTGTACATACTGGGGTGGGGGGTGAGACCACACAGCCATAGGAAGGCCCACCCCCCTGGCTTTGCTGGGTGCAGCCCTCACTGCAGCTCTCACAGGTTGAAATCCATGCCAGTGGCTCTACAGTTCTGGAGTCAGGGCTGCCTCACTCCCATGGTTCCACCAGGCATGATCCTAGTGGGGTCTCTCTGTAGAAGCTTCACACCTGTGGCAAATCTCTGCCTGGGTCCTAAGGCTTTCTGGGATATCCTTTGATATCTAGGTAGAGGAAGCCATGCCTCCCACAGCTTTTGCACTCTGCAGCATTAGCACCACATGGGTGCCGACAGAGGTTACTGCTTGTGACCTCTGGAGTGGCAATCCAAGCCACACACACACTGAGCTGAAATTTGGGAAGCAGAGGTCCAAAGTGACTTGGGAGTAGTGAGCCCTGAGGTCCCACAGACACCCTGGGCCCCTTCTTTTGGACTGTCCTGCCCTGAAGGTCCCAGAATCCTAGACCTGTGAAGAGCATGGCAGCTCCTGAAGACCTCCAAAATGTCTTTGGGTCCATTGTCTTGACTGAAATAATGGCACCTGGCTTCCTTCTAGCCGTGTTGATTGGTCACACTTTTGGCATTCTCTCCCAGACATTTTTTAAAAATTCTGTAGTGACCAGGCTGAGAGTTTTCCAAATCTTTGTTCGGCTTCCCTCTTAATTATAAGTATGATCTTTACAACATTTCCTCTCAAATTTTTCTATAAGCAATTAAAAGAAGCTATGTAGCATCCCGAATGCTTTGCTGCTTAGAGATTTCTTCTGCCAACTATCCTAGTTCATTCCTCTTAAGTTCCGTCTTCCATAAAGTCTTAGGACATGAATATAATTTAGCTGAATTCCTGGACACTTTATAGCAAGGATGACCTTTCTCCCCGTCCAATATCTTATTCCTTATTTTCATCTGAGACCTCAGAAAAATAGCCTTTACTATTCTGCTCATGATCATTTAAGTAATCTCTAAGAAATTTCAGGCTTTTCCTACAGGTGTCCTGCTCATCCAAGTCCTCACATGAATCACCCCTAATGCCTCAATCTTAGCCATCAGGCTTTACCCAGCATTCACTTCAAAATTGTTCCAGCCTCTACCCATCACCCAGTTCCCAAGTTACTTCCACATTTTTTGGTATTCGTTATAACAACAACCCAGTCCTCTGGTAACAACTTCTGTCTTAGTTTATTTTGTACTGCTATAACAGAATACCTGAGACTGGGTATTTATAAAAAAGAGAAATTTATTTCTTACCATCTGGGGGCTGGGAGGTCCAAAATCAAGGCACCAGCATCTGGTGAGGGTCTTCTTGTTGAGTCCTTGCATAGTAAAAGGTGCAAAGGCAAGAGAAAGTGAACCCACTCCCACAAGCCCTTTTTATAGAGGCATTAATCCATTCATGAGGGAAGAGCCCTCATGATGCAAAACCTCCCCAAAGGCCCCACCTCCCAACACTGTTGCACTGGGGATTAAGTTTCCAACACACAAATATGGGGAGGTACATTTTGACCATAGCACAGGGTTTGTTTCTGTAAGATTACTGATTATGTCCACATTCAAAGCCTCTGTGAAACTGTAATTTCTGGCTCCAGTTCTTTTTCTTCTTGTTGCTGCAGTCAGAACCTTTATCCCATAGCATCCAGTTTGTCTGAAGGAGCAGCCAAGAAGCAACAAAAAAATGGAATGATGCAATATGAGCAATAGAGGACAGCTTCTCAATGTCAGCCTTCTCCTGTGTTTGAGTTTCTCCACCGTTGTCCTATAGTAATT
The DNA here is from genome assembly GCF_000164805.1 of Carlito syrichta. Classification (NCBI taxonomy): domain Eukaryota; kingdom Metazoa; phylum Chordata; class Mammalia; order Primates; family Tarsiidae; genus Carlito; species Carlito syrichta. Next base: position 15,791 of record NW_007231546.1, on the reverse strand, counting down.
GTGGAAGATTTTTTCCAGCAAAGGAATGTTACTAAGATCTGTTTTTCCCAATTTTTGCCATACATTGTCTTCTGCTAAAAAGAAACCAAGATAGTAGCAAAGAGTTAACATTGATTCCAAACCACTATGAATAAATTAAAATAAATTAGTTTATTCATTTAATAAATATTTGTTATGTGCCAACTATGTGTTAGACACTTTTATAGGCATAAGGACTAATAAATAAGACAAACCCTTTGCCTTCACAGAGCTTATATACTATGCTTGGCAGCCAGACAATAATCACATAGGTAAAGAAAACAAGATGTTTTCCAGTAGTGATAAGAGCCTTGAAGAAAATAAATTAGTATAATAAAGGACAAGTGAGGAGGAGAGAGGGATTACTTTGATAGAGTGGTCAGGAAAGACTTCTCTGAGAAAGCGATTTTGGAGCTGACACCTGAAATGTAAGAAGAAAAGGACCTTTCAAAGCTCTAGACCTTAAACGTCTACAGCAAGATCTTTGCTGACAGCTGGTGCGAAGTCTTCAAGCAAGATGGACTCATCTTGTTTGAGGGACGGAAGGAAGATAGTGTGATTGAGGCAAAGGGGCAAAAATGATGCTGGAGAGGAACAAAAGGGCAGATCCTGTCAGTTCTTGAAATTGAGAATAAGGAGTATGTATTTCTTGCTTATTAAAATAAGCAGTCTGTAGAGGATTTTAGTGGGGAAGCAATGTAATCTGATTCGCTTAGTACTAATATGCAATAAACTTAACCTCCATCCTAAAACTTGAGCAGATCCTTTCTTTTAAAAGCGTGAGCCGAAACATATTAAAGAGTTCTAATCAGTCGGTCTGCCTCTTGTGCTTCATATGCTAAGAATTTTCATTCTATTTTGAAGAAAAGTAAAAACTGTGAACAATTGTGTTTGTGCTTCTCGCCGTTTATTTGATGCAAACTGCACAGCATGATTGTCATTAAGTCTTTCACCAAGCCCTCTCCACCTAAATTATTTGATAAACTCAAGGAATTATGAGTTTATTTGAGTGCCATCAAGATTGTTTACAAACTCAAATTTTAACAAAAAAGATCAAAAGTATTCTTATCGCCTGGTGAGGATACTATAAATTTTAGTTCGTATTTTTCTTTATTTGAAAATTTTGAATTCCAACCTCTTATGCCCCTTGAAATCTTGCAAATTAATATAAGGCTTACTTATATTCATGTAGTTTTTAGAGATTCAATATTTAAATTATAAAACCTAAATGATTAGCATTTTGAAGTATTACATTGAATAGTTATTAAGGTTCTAAAATACATAAACCACTAAAATTACTAACACAATTCTAATATAACCTTATAAAAATAGAATTAAAACCAGTGATTGCAAAAACCCTGTGATCATTGTTATACCTAATATAAAAGAAAAAATCAGTACCGTTACAGCTTCTCAGATTCACTATTTTGATTGATCACTTGCAGGAAGGTATTAATGTCAGGCTGATCCAGTCTGTAGATGAAACAAAACTTTACAAATAAATACTAATTTGGATGGAAGAAGCAAATTCTAAAAAGGCGAGCAATTGACAGGAATAATGGGCCAAATATTACCAGGGAGAAATTAATGAGACATAAAAGGACAGGATGGGGAAAATGGGTCTCAATTAGCAGCCACTATACAAAGCTAACGACTAGGGATCTTAGCTATAAGCCCAGTGGTTCAATATCACCTTAACACAGAACACAGAATTAGGAGAAGTCTTTCAGTGTCTCAAATAAAGAAACCAGTGATGTCCTTCTACAATGCACCAACTGGCTCTTCTCTGCAGTATTGAATTTGGTACTGAGGCCTAAAGGGTAATGATTGCATAATGAAATGCATTCAGACAAGATCTATATTTTGGCACATCAAATGAGGAAAGACAAAGGACAACTGGCTACATTGGGCTGGAAAGGAATAGAAAGTAAGGAGAAATGAATACCTTTGTTTTGTTTTTCAAATTCTACAGAAATTCCATGGAGGAGTAAATAAGAAGATAAATGAAATTTCTTTTTTTCACAGCTTTGGTTAGGAGTCCTGCAACCAATAGATGGAAGTTACAAAGAGACAGATTACAAATCAATTTAAGTGAAAACTTCCTAACAATTCGTTACGCTATAAAACAAACCCGCTTCCTCAGTCCATGGGTATTTCTCAGTCCCATGAACCATTCAAACCAAACATCCAGAGTTGAGTATATTGTCTGGGTTAGGATGAGATCAAATGTTGTTTAAGATCCTGTTCCACCTTGAAGTTTTAGATATATTATGAGTTTAGTTGTTAACATAGTGATATAGTGAAGAACAAGATCTTCAAGACACTGCAGTATTTGATAAATATTTATGATGGAAGGTAGAAATTAAAAGGCAATTCCAGTTCATGTTGCAAAAATAATCAGTAAATATGCCTTCCATATTATTTCCCCACGTGTCCTTTGAGAAATTGTTTAAATGCCTCCACAATGATGAAAGTCACACAAGTGACGTTGCTGGAAGCCAAGCAATGAGTATGAGTATTGTTTCTTCGTAGAGATGTTTCCATTCCTCATCATGAGCCTAATACCTCCTGGGAGACAACTGGTTTATACCAGGAAGATTCAGGGTCCAAAGCACTGAACCACTAAACAAGTCAAGAACAGGTGTTGTCAACAAAATTTCCAAAGAGAATCTTAGCCATTCCAATGAATTCAGGCATTGAATTGATTACACATTTGTTTTCAGGTTAAAAAATAATAATAATAAGATTTTGAACCCTTGCTCAAAAAGATGCCTTTCAACCACTGACCGCTTGATCATAGGATCAAGGTAAATAGTGGACTATATTTGAAGCCATGAGACCTGGTCATAAAAGATCCAGTATTCAAAGGAGCCTGGTTAATCAATGTCTAAAGCAACACTTTCCAAACTGTGAAATCAATATACTCAAAGAGAAAGAAAAAAAGAGTCTGTGGTAAAAAGTTTTGGAAACACTCTACTAATATAATACTAAACTGGCTTCCTTCTTGAGGGACTTTTCAGAGTTTTAATGTTTCCTATGACTTTCCAAGAAAGTCCATGCTATGCAGGACATACACGCAGGCATCTCTAGACACAGCAATTACGCTTTTAAGAAACAGCATTGGCAAATAGTTCTTCTGTCACTGTTCTGCCTGATGCTCCCTTGCAGTGTACTCAATAAACCTGTCCTTTTCTTACTCTAATCTGAAAAAAAAAAGAAACAGCATTAAAAAGTAGAGAATAGAATGCAGTTCTGATTATAGTGTATAAATAATAAAAAATCATGTATAACAAGTGGTGAGCTGGTAAATTCTTAACAACCAGTTCTGTAGGGGGGAAAAATACATGCATGAATGTACATAAATATATACGTTTATCATAAATGTTATTCATATAAATGATATTAGAACACAATTAACAAAGGCTATGAAATATACAAATACACACTATTATAAATTTCATATGGCCAATACATTCTCACAGAATGCTTTCCTTGATTTCCTCTGCCTCTTCTACCTCTTACCAACCTATGGTTGCAACTAATGAATGGGCATAGCGCCAACATAAATGTTGGTTGATATTTTTGCTTATTTTACTGTCAGACAAAAGCAAAACAATAAAGAGGTGTGCCAGAATGGTTCTGAGCAACTTCTTTGTTGAATCAGGCAACAGTTTGAGCACTGGAAGAATGTTTCCTTAAATTTTGTGCTTTGTACAATGTAATAGCTACATATGCAACAGATTTTTTAAGTTTTTAACTTTCATTATTACCATTTCCTCCATTACTTTCTTCATTCTGGACAATCAGCAAAAAAATAAATCCCAGCTCAGTTTATAATGTCTTCTAATTTCTATGATATAAATATTCTCATCACACTCAATTTTAGGCTGTCAACATGACATCACTGAACACAGAGTAGAAAAGATTGGCAGCTATACACCACTACATAGTACTTCCACCATGCAGAGGTAAATAACCTCAAGGGCGTAATTAATTACAAATTATGGTAAAATAACTAGGAAGAAATAAGTTTTGAAGCGATATCACCTTTGTTTTGATATAATTTACCTAATAGTAAATTTATATAATTTAATATTTAATACCAGCTGTATATAACAACCAGCTCACTAATTCCTGAATACTTAACCATCAGAATGTGTTATCTAGCGTGGGCTGGCTCCAGCACATCACTCATGTGGCCAGAAAGCCCTTTTATCTCCAAGGAAATCCTTATAAGCTACGGAGACCATGGTGCCCAACCTCTTTATTGTTCACACTTAGCATTAAAAACATATATATTTACACAGGTACCTCCAAGATATTTATGTATAATTTTTTAAGTAACAATTTTCTTTTACATTCATGTTAGAACTCTTGTTAAATATAGCTCTCAACACACTAAAATAGTCTTTACACTTTAGAATACCTGTTGAATTGCACATGTTAAACTTCAACTGATGGTTATGTTATAAGAAATTTGCTAAAGTGAAATAAACTGTTTATATAATTTAGAGTATGCAAAAAATCCTACTCAGATTCATATGTAAAGTATAGTTATAAAACATATGTACCATAAAAATTACAATTCTAGGGGGTTTGGTTGAGACAAAAGTAAAAATCAATCAGCTAACAGCAGTTGCATAAACTAATAATGAAAGGGAACCATTCAAAATTCCTTTTGAAACAAGGCCAAAAAAATAGACTTAAGTTTCTTGCTGGGGTTCTGGTGTTCGGTAATTGGTTCATTTGAAGATTAGATCCACCCTGCTGGTAATTCATTTCTAAATTTAGATTATGGTGGTTTAAAAAAACTTCTTGCTGGATAGTCATCTCTCATTGCTCTGGCTAGAGAAGGTATATCAAGAAACATGGTAGGGATGGGAAATGACAGATCTACATGTGTTTTGGGAGGAGGGGATTCCAAATGTGTCCCCTCCACTCGAAAAGTTTCTTTGGATCCACTGGCACCACTAAACCTCATACTGGAGTGGGAGCTGAAGGAACATATCCTGGGAACAAAGGTGAGAGCCTGAAGGGAGGAGGAAAAGCTCTCCCTTCAGAAGACCAGCTTGTTCATTGATGATTGACCATAGGACAAATGCTTGCTGGCAGATGCTCTATTGAGGAAAGCATCTCATTGCCAGATGGCTTTTATGTCCTCTTCGTGTTTATAATGTCATCCGTCAACTCATCTTTTTCTGAGAATTTAGATTTCTCTTTTTTTGGTTTTTTTTCAAGGAAGGTTGTTTCATACTTAAGTAAAAGTTGATCGTAGCCAGGTTTTCATAAGTGTTCTCCAGACTTGGAGTTTTTAATGACACTCTCTTGAAGGTGGCATCGGTTAAAGATGATTGTGGTTCTTTATACTTTAAAAAAAGTTATGCTGGTCAAGAATTTTACATCTTCCTTCTATTTGTTCAGCAAGTTTTATAGACAAGCTATTTTCCTCTTCTTTAGTAACATCCTATATTTAACTGATTAAAAACCTCTGAACAAGAACAGGAAAACTATAAAAAGTACAATGATAGCTGCACCTATCACCACCTCCCAGACCCCACTGTTATATCTTAAGGCAACATTAATGTCTTCGTTTGTTTTGTGCTGCTATAACAGAATACCTGAGATGGGGTAATTTATAATGAACATAAATTTATTGGTTTACAGTTCTGGAGGCTGGGATGTACAATATTTAGGCACCAGCATCTGGTGAGAGCCTTCTTGCTGCATCAGGGTGGGAGGTAAGAAGGCAAGAAATTTTAACTAGAAAAGAAAAAACTCAGGAGGGTGGAGCCCTCATGGTCCAATTACCTCTTAAAGGTCCCACCTCGTAATACTGTTACAGCAGCCATTAAATTTCAACATCAGTCTGAAAGGGGACAAATGTTCAAACTGCAGCACCTACCAGAACCATGTGCAGCCTCTCAAAGACCAGCCCGCAGCAATGTTTTCCCCTTCTGTGGGTACACCTGGGTCCCAGTCTCTCAGTAGAACTCCCAATAGGAACCACAGACCCATCAGTTCCCAGAAGACACCCACCACCACCCTCACCAATGCGTAGCATTTTCCCAAGTACCCAGTCCACATCTGACAGCCAGAACAAACTGAATGAGAATTGTTTCATGAGAAGAATAAGAATGAAAAAGAATTTGCATGCTCATTCTACTATCTAACGTTCCCTCTTGTCTCTCCTTTTGAAATCAATATTTTAAAGAATAGAATACCTAGAGAAGAGTGCACAAATCACAAGTGTATAATGTGATTAATTACCCTGACCCTGTCAATTTGGAACCTGTGTGTCTTCTCTTTATATCCAAGGTATTAAATATTCTGACATATAATGCCATAGATTCAATTTAGCTGTTTTTGAACACACAATATATATTCTTTAAATCTGGTTTTCTGCAAAACCTCAAGTTTGTGTGATTAATCCATGTCACATATAGCACTGCTTCGTTCATTTTCATTATTGTATCAAATTTTAATAAATGACTCTATCACAATATATTTATCTCACCATGGATGAACATTTAGGTCCTTCCCAGTTCCTACTCCAAAAAAATTGTTTCTATGAATATTTATTTATATAACTTGTTATGAACATACGTATACATTTTTGTTGGATATATTCCTAGGAGTGAAATTGCTAGGTCAAAGAGTAGGCGTGTATAGTAAATATTGCTAAAGATTTTTATTTTAAGAAGCATTATATTTTAACTTGGTCTATATGTTTGAAGAAATCCCAAAGATAGAAAACAAGGTCCTTATTTACTTGCAGGTTATTAGCTGACCAGAGGAAATTCAACTGTAAACCATTCACAACTCATCATAAGGAAATCATGGAGCTGATGGTGACAGAGGAGTTGAACTTCCACTCTTATCAGCATTCGTAAGAGTTCTAATTGCTCTGCATCTTCACCAACTCTTAGTATTAATCTCTAAATTTAGCCTTCCTCATACATTTCTATTTTATTTATTTATTTGTTTGCTTACTTATTTATTTATTTAGAATCACGGTCTCTGTCATCCAGGCTGGAGTGCAGTGGCATGAACTCCTAGGCTCAGGGGATCCTTCCACCTCAGCCTCCCAAGAACCTGAGACGACAGGCACACACTACTATTCCTGGCGAATTTTTTTTATTTTTTATAGAGACAATGTCGTGCTATGTTGCCTAAGCTGGTCTTGAACTCCTGGGCTCAAGTAATCCTCTTGTCTTGGCCTACTGAAATGCTGAGATTACAGGTGTGAGCCACCGTGCCCAGCCATAAATTGTAATTTTAAAATATTCACAATATTTTAAATATTGTGATTTAAATTGCATAGCCTTCATTACTAATGAGATCCAGCACCTTTTCATATTGTCATATCTCATTTGAATTTTATCTTCTGTAAAGGACTGCTATAGCTCTCCTACTTGTTTTTTCAGCGGGCTCTCTTTTTCTTTTGATTTATAGGAATTTATTACACAAGTCCATTTTGGGTTCTCTGAGCTGCAAATATCTCCTCCCAAATTGCAGCTTGAGTTTCAAAGTCTCTAAATAGGAACTTTTTATACAAAGAAATTCTTACTATTGATATGGACAAATATAAAAATCTTTTCCTTTATAGCCAGTGCTTTTTACGTACTGTTTAAAATTCTTGCCCAATCCCAGTTCATAAAGTCATTCTCCTAAATTACCTTCTAGGAGTTCTATTGCTTTATCATTTACGTCTGCTATCTACCTGGACTGATTTTTTTATTGGATGAAGTGGAAGTCAGGCTCTCTATTTTATCTTTATTTATATATAAACAAAGCACCATTTATTGAATATAATACTGTTTTATCTTCACAGATCTTGAGTGTAAACCTTGTGATAAATTGTCTACATTTACTCATGGGTTTGATCCTGGATGCTAACTCATTATAATATTATATATCTACATGCCAATATCACATTGTCTTGATTACTCTAGCCTTATTATAAGTCTTTGTATAAGGTAAAATTATCCCACTGTACTCAAGATTGTCCTTGCTTTTCTTGGCCTTTTGTGTTTCCATAAAAAATTTAGAATTGGTTTTCTAATTAACACATTAAAAAGAAAAGAGCAGATACAGTCTTGAATCTATCAATTTTGAAACACTGATATCTTCATGATAATGAGTCTCCCAATCCGTGAACACAATATATTTCTCCATTTATTTGAATAGTCCATAGTTTTTCAATGTTTTATAAATAAATAAAGGACTATGTAGAACTTTCTATTTCTTCTACTGTCAGTTTTGGTAAATTTGTCTATTATATATAATTTTCAAATGTACTTCATTCCTGATATTGTCCTATCTTTTAATAGTTGGAAAACCTGCCAAGAGCTTATGAATTTTATTAATCTCCTCAAAAAACAATTGACTTTGTGATCTCTATTTTTTAATTTCCTATTTCATTTGTCTTTGAATTTTCCTTCATTATTTTCTTCCCTCAGTAACTTTCATTTTCTTGAGAAAATATGTTTAGATGCTTTATTTTTAGCCATTCTTCTTTTCTAATACAAGCATTTAAGACTATACATTCTCTCTATACATGATTTTACTTATATTCCACAAGTTCTGATATGTCATTTTTATTATGATTTATTTTTAAATATTTTCTAGTTTGCATTGTGACTCTCTTTTTGATCCATGGATAATTTAAAAGTGTTTGTTTAATACATGGATATTTTTCTAATTAGGTTTTTATTACTAATTTCTAGTTTAATTCTACTTTGGAATTTAAATGCTTTAAATCCTTTGAAACTTAGTGACACTTGATTTACAGCTCTGTAAGCAAACCATGTTCACATGAATAGAATGTATATTCTGTCATTGGTACATATAAGAGTCTATATATGAGTACTGGGTCATATTAATTATACATGCTATTCAAATCTCTTATATCCTTATTGACTTTTGCCTTTTTTCAGTTACTGAGAGAGGTATTTTAAAATTTCATATTGTGTTTGAGAATTTGTCATAGATAGATAGACAGATAGATAGATAGATAGATAGATAGATAGACAGATGAATGATCTGGAGATACATAAAAAGAGAGAGAGACACATACAAGAGAGACCAAAAGATAGACTCAGTGACAATACATTGCACACAAATTTAATACATACAAATTTAGAATCGTCCCATTTTTGCAGCATCCACTCTTTCTGTATCCTTGTATATTAAATCTACCTACCTCCTATGAAGCAGCATATTTGTATTTTGCTTTTTATCCAGTCAGTCAATATGGGAGTAGTTCATCCACATATATTTATTAATAATACAGCTGTTAATATATTTGGATTTAAATCTACCCATCTCACTGTTTTCGTTCTATTTGTTCCTCTAGCTCTGTGACTCTAAGTCTTTCCCTCTTGTCTTATTTCAAGTTGATTATATGTTATATATTATTCCATATTTTACCTTCGATTAGTTTGTCAAACATACATTTTTATTCTAACATTTCAGGGTTTCTCCAAGAAGTTACAATATGTATCTTCAGTTTTCTGAAATCTAATATAAATTAGTCTTTTATTATTTTATTAATATTTTAATATTTTATTTTGGTGATACAAAACTACACTTAATATCCCTAAAATTAAACATAAATCATTTTTATTGAGAGAAATATGATTTAAATGTTTCGTTGTCTATGAAAATTCAGATTTAACACTTTGAGATATAATCAGAACGTCTGGTTTTAAACTCAAGTTTATGTTAATATTTGGCTGTCTGACATAAACAAACTGCCTCAGAAAGATACATAGATCCAAATGGAAAAGCTCCCCACACTTGCTAAAATCTGACATATCTTTCAATCTCACCTTTCACTTTGGTGAAGTTTGTGGGAATATTTAGCTAGTAAACTTTTATATTCCCTGAATTCGAGTATTTATTTCTACAAATTAATTAGAACGTGTTATATTCTTATTTTTTTTAATTGTTTTGTGAAGGGATAGAGAATAGCAATGGTCTCCTTTTCTATTATTGTGAGCTTTTTGTTTTACCAAAAAAAGTTGTTTTGAACATATATAATATGATTCAACAAGTCGGAATAATTTTTTCCAGTGTTAAATATGTTGATAGAATGTTTAGACCTGTCCACTAACAAAAATCACATAACAATTATAACCTTTTCACATGCCATCTTCCAAAATGCTCTTTCCATAACACGAATATCTTTTGAAAAACAATTACTTTCTCATTCACACTTAAAATATCACCTTTAGTTAGAAGGACTGATTAAGGATGTATATTTTTAAAATATCTTCCAAGGAAAGTACTGAAGAGAGTCGCTTGTGATTATATAAAAGGTTAAGAAATGTGGAGAATTTGTGTGTTTGTAAAAGAATAAAGTAACTTATCTTTTAGCTTTACATTTCTTTTAGACGATTTGCCACAGGATCAAGAACAAATTTTCATGTGGTTAAAATGATTTTCATGGTCACTCTTCATCTTATTGCAAACGCTATAAAGATGTAACATTTAAAAATCTTACTTTGAAAAGAAAAAAATTAACCACATCAATGAAACATACAGTCCTCGGGTCAAATCTAGCTTCAGCTTCTTCACTGCAATGTTTCTGCTTATAAATGGTGCTGGAAGTGAATTGCACTTGTGGTTTGTACCCTGATTTTACCCCCAGAATCCTTTTTTTTTTCCTTTGTCCTATCAAAGCAGCTACACTTATCCAGCTCTTCCAGAAAGGAATTGTTTCTAAAAAGTTGGTTAATCTGTAAAGAATATCTTATTTGATACTTTTTTAGGGTGACAAAGAACATTTAATGTTCCGTCACTGAAACAAAGCTTGACAAATACTATAAACTGAGACATGATAGAGCCATCTGTACTTTGAGGCAGCTAAATAGCAAGCATTTCATGTTTGCTCTAATACTTGTTTCTTCAAATGATCAGCAGTGTTTTCTCCGGACTTTCCAATAGTATTTGCTGGCAAAGGAGTGCATTTTAGTTTATTGCCATATTGCTTGCCAAATATGGCATTTGCCATTTTTACCATAACTGCAAGAATAAGGTATTTCCCAGTGGTACGTGAGATCTTTCTCACTGTTAATTACTATTTATTCATTCATATAATCAATATGTTGATTGTCTACTGCATGCCACATACTTTTCTAAGCTTGTTAGAGGATCGCATTAAACCAAATTGAGAAAGGATGCCTGTACTCAGAAAGCTATTCTTTAAACCTCAAAAGTTACTTCTAAACATTTAACATGAAGTTTAATAAAATTTAGTAGAAGATTGAATACCTCATGATTTTAAACAACATTGAAAATGATATAAATTCTTCATGTTTTGGCAGCTTTGTTTGTAATTGCCTTGTTAATTGTTTTGTCTTCTAATTATTATGAATTTATATCTCAAAACACAATGTAAAACAGAGGTGAGATTCATACTTAATGGTAGTGAATGGAAATCTACTCCTGGGGCTAGAGATCAAAGGGAAGAAGATAAGAGTAACAGATATAGAAAACTGGAGGTGGTTGGATGCCCTGGGACTCAGATCCCTGAAGAGGTACCAGGTCTGGTCCTCAGGTGCCTGGAGTAGGGACCCACAGAGTAGGGTTCAGATCTCTGAGAAGAAGATGCTGCCTAGCTAGTACTGCCATCGTTGAGTTTCTAAGTATGGAAAGAAGTAAAGAACCAGAACCAACTGCTATTGGAACCAACTGGAATGACAACAGCAGAAGCAGCAGACAAACAGGAAAGGGTAAGTTGTAACTCTCTTCTCCTACCCTTCAGGTTGACAGAAACTAACAGAAAGCCAACTGCAATTTGTGGAGTCCCAAACCCTAGGTCACAGGGCAGAGTGCAGCGTGAGACAAGAGACAATAGCAAAATACCCAATCGTGTCCCTGCAGACATATTTTAACATATTTTAAATCCTGTGGTCATTTTGGGAGAATTCGTTTACTCAATAGTTACCTATTGTCATAGGTAACATGTTTCATAAAGTCACATAATGAGGCCATGTAGAACGTATCATGTCATGATGTGTTAGAAAAAGAAAATAAATGCTCATGAGCATCGCAGTACACACGGGGTTGTGGGACTCCCGCCTGACATACATCACATGTGACCATCCAACAAATGGGCCAAAACAGAAAGAACAACTGCCACTCAGGATCATAGATGCAAGTGAAGATCAATGAATGTTATTCTTTACATACGTAAGTTGACTTTCTGTTTTTTGGTGTTTTTTTTACCATATCATATCATACTTGTAAAAATGGCTGCCATTCCTTTGGAGACCATTGGTCTAGACCAAGGGTAGGAAAACAAATGCCCATGAGCCAAATCCCACCTGCTATCTGCTTTTTAAAATAAAGTTTTATTAGAACACAACTGGGCCTATTTGATTGCATATTGCCTGTGACTGCTTTCACACTACAGCTGCAGAACTGAGTTATTAGAACAGAGACCATATTTCCTGCAAAGTCTAAAATATTTGCTATTTGACTTTTTACCGAAAAAGCTTGCTGACTCCTTGTCTAGATATCACTGCCCAGTAGAATTTTTTGAAAAGATGGAAACATCTTCTATCTGAACTTTCTATAACAGTGGCTACTAGCCACATATGACTATGGAGAACTTGAAGTTAGCTAGTAAAACTGGAACTAAAGATCTCATTTTATCTAATTTTTATTTTTAAAGCTACATGGGGCTAGTGACTACTGTATTGGAAAGTGCAAAAAATAAATAGGAACAGGAGAAATAATGGCTTTAGAGCCATCTAGAGGGTTTTTTTAATAATAACTTAGAGTTTTGAGGGAAACATATATTAGAGTGTGGTATTTCTACATCACACTATACAGGATATCTCTATACCCCTGTGGTAGACATCTCTCATGTACACCAATCTTCTTCTTCCAACTACATTGAGGATTATAATCCCTCACCCCTTTGAAGTCAAGTATGACCATATGACTAATGTTATATGATAAAATATGAGCAGAAGTGATGTGTATGTCCTCCAGGCCAAAGCACTTACACACCATCCTCCCCTCCCAGTGTGCCCTTGTGTTACTGAGGCGTATTCTGTTTGGAAAAGTGTCATAAGATGATGATGTGATCGATCTCTTTCCACCCAAGCCCTTAACTGACAACTGTATGAAGGAAGGCACTCCTCTAGCCCTTGCTGGTCATGTGCAAGAGTGATAAGTCAATGTTTTTTGCTTAAGGAGCTGGTGTTTAGAGGTTATTTTTTCCACCCCAGCATTAGCTAGTCAGCCCTGACAAGATCCCTTAACGTGGTGTTCAAATGGCCTCGAAAAGTTCTACCTATCTTCCTTGCCCAGTATACACCAAATAAAATTAAAGGTCTCTTGGGCAAGCCAGGGAGATGGCTACAAAGTGGACAATCTTTAGCTCTAAGTTTCTTTGGAAATAGTGAGCTCCTGGAGGTCTGTGCCATGCTGATTTGGAGCCGGGCTTTCACCCAATGCATTAAATGACTTTTAAAGGTCTGTTCTTCCCTTTCCAGGTTCCTGTTTCCTGATATATAAAAAAGAGGATTTGCTAGTGAGTCAGGCCCATGAAAATTTGAGTGCTGACTCTGGCATTTAGTAGCTCCATGTCTTTGGATGAATCATTTGGCTTCTTTAAATCTCAGTTTTGTCTTGTTTGAAATGTGTTTAATAATAGCAACTTTTCCTAATTGTTACAAGCACCAGCAATGATTAATAACTGTTAGTGTCCCCCTCAACCCCCCAAAAACATTCTTTTGTTCCTTCTCCTCCTTTCGTCTGAAATGCTTTCAATGCTCCAAGTTGCCTCTTCTTAAACATCAACTTTTTCTTACTGAGCAACATTTTCTCTTGCTACATCAGTTGCCCATGATGTCTCCTTCTTCTCTGTCTCTCAACTCTCAGTAACTCCTACTCTTCATTTAAAATTCACCCCTGGGGAGAGGAGAACCTATTCAGTAAGTGGTGCTGGGAAAACTAACTGGCCAAATGCAGAAGATTAAAATAAGACCCCTACCTATCACCATACACAAAAATCAACTCTAAATGGATCAACGACTTAAACATAAAACCTCAAAGTATAAGAACCTTAGAAAATTCAGAAGATACCCTATGGAAATTGGAACTGTCAACCAGTTCCTGATTAAATCCCCAAGTGCCCATGCCATAAAAGATAAGATAGACAAGTGGGACCTCATCAGACTGACAAGCTTCTGCACAGTCAAAGAAACTATCAAGAGAACAAGGAGACAGTCCAAAGACTGGTAAGAAATATTTGCCAATGGTATATCTGACAAAGGCCTAACACCTAGGATCTACAAGGCACGTAAACATGCCGAAAAGAAAAAAAAACAAATAGTTCCATTACAAAGTGGGCAAAAAATATAAATAGACACTTCTCAAAAGAAGACATATAAGCAGCCAACAGATACATGAAAAAATGCTCCGCCTCACTAGTCATCATAGAAATGCAAATTAAAACCACACTGAGACAGTTGGGGAACAAGATGGCGACGGCATAGGTGAACTTGTGAGATTCTCTGAACGTGAGTTCCCAAAAAGACTCTTACTTCTCTTCCCCCATCCCCCAACCCACCACCAGCCATGCTGGTCCAAGGCCTGGGGACCCTCGGTCCCATGCAGGACCAGAGCTCCAAAGCTCCAACGGGCCCCTTGCTGCTGCTGTTCCACCGTGCGTGGGAGTCTTGGGTCTCAGCTAGCTCCCCAGCTACACCGTTTCTACCCTGGCACACAACACCAAGCCGCCAGTCACTTAGGGAGGCTCTGGGTGCCTGCCCCTAAGAGACACTGGTCCCATTCCAGGCTGAAGTACCCTGTGGAGGGCCAAGGGCCACTCTCACCACTCACCGCCTGCCCGTTGGAGCTTTGGAGCTCTGGAGCTCCAGGCCCACCCTGGCTGAGGTACTCAGCCAGTGTCCCCAAGCTTGGGGACCCAGACAAGCGGAGAAAAAGGGATCTACAAAACATAATCTGCCTCTGCCTTCCTGCAGGCAGAAATTTCCATTGCCCTGCCCACCTATCAACAAACTCCACCTCCATTCCTAAGGTAAGCTTGCTAAAAAGGAGACAAAGCCCCACCCCTAAGCTGAATCAGATAAAAACAACTCTTAGGCAGCCAAACCCAAGCTGTGAGTAAACCTAGCTGCCTGCAACAAAAAACAAAGGGGAGAGGCCAGAGATCAGAGCTGAAGTGATTTTAGTCTGATCTCTTATTGTGACGTATAATTTTATCGTTTTGACTGTTTATTTTGATCACGTCCGTGGTTTGCCTTCCGACTTACACTGTTTCATGATTATATTGGTCCGTCTCTGTGTAGCTATCAGTATTCTTTAAGGAATCTTTCTTACGTGTCTTCTTTCACTTCTTTTCGGCTTTGTGTCTCTTTCCCACCTGATAGTTGGTATATATGTCTGTTTCCCCTCTTGCTCTTCTCTCTCTCTCTAACTTCCTATTGACCCCCCACTTCCTCCATTATTTTCCTCTTTTATAACCCAATTTTAATCTAGGAACCGAGACTACATACTGCTGAACGGACAGATTGTAAGGCAGAGGGAAATAGGTTCCAGTGTGCTCATACACCTGTTTGTGAATGCTAGAATCAGCAGATACGTTCTGAACCATAGCTTCCCTCTCAATTAAACCTAAAAACTGCAAAAAGTACAGATTACAGCTACACTCCAATCTCAAAAGTGAACAAAGTCAGAAGACCCTCATAAGGAAGAACAGGATATTGCAGAAGAGAAATAAAAGCAACCCCACC
>NW_007231545.1:0-19850 GCF_000164805.1 Carlito syrichta | reverse complement strand
GTAGCTATCGTAAATGGCATTGCCTTTCTGAATGGGGCTTCATCTACATCGTTATTTTTGCATAGCAATGCTAGTGAAATCTTTACATTAATTTTGAATTCTAAAACTCGGCTGCATTAATTTATCAAATCTAAGTGTTTATTGTTGGAGTCTTTAATGTTTTTTAGTTTTAAGATATATCCTCAATGAACATGTCTAGTTTGGATGGCTAGTTTTAATAGTCTTCCAATTTGGATGGCTTTTAGTTTTTTTGTTTTTCTGTTCATTTGAGTTTTTTTCTAAGACTTCCAGTATTATGTAGAATAAAAGTTTTGACAATGACTTTCTTGTCATATTTCAACACATTGAAAATTCTGTCAACTATTTCCATTATGATATTTACTCTGGATTTCCAATATAGACCCTTGATTATGTCGAGGTCTTTTTTCCAATAAATTTGTTGATTTTTAATCTTAAATACATTCTGAATTTGATTGAATACTTTTTGTGAATATGTTGAAAGAACCCTACGTTTTCTGTTCTTAATTCTTATTATTTTGATTTATATATGGTAAACCATTCTTGTTATTGATGGTAATAGCCCTAGTGGAGAAGCCCACTGGCATCCAGGTAGTTCACGTGTGTATCACTGGTAGTTCCAATGGATTGGGCAAACTACACTCCAGTTACACAGCCACTCATAGCAGGGTGGCTGTTATTTTATTAATTGTGCCCAGGATAAATTGATTTCACGTTTTTCGTGTGACTGGGTAGTGACTACAGCTTCATCCCATAGAACACAACCAAAGTGTAGGGCAAAGTCATGTATTGAACTCTCAAAATAAGATCAGCACTAGGGTTGTGACAAGAGAAGGCAGTATCTCTCTGAGTCAGCAGCATTGACAAGAAACTGTGGAGAGTGCATTTGACTTATACCTCAATTTCACAGCAGATCATTGCAAATTCGTGGATATTGTCCTAGATATATGGGAGAGAGTCTGGATTCCCAGACACTTGTCTTCCAGGTTCTTTTTTACTGCATTTTGCTTTTTTGTTTCTTTGAAAATTATGCATTGTTTCATTTTACCTCTTTTTTTTTTTTTTTACCTTTCTTCTATACAATTGTCTTTATTTGAGGGGAGGGTTTTTGCCCTAGAGTCTGCAAAACTCATTTACAGATAATTGCACTTCACTTTCGAATAGGACCATAAAACTTTATGGATATTGCCAGTGCCTGGAAAATGAAAAAATATTCTATCTTAACCTTTGTGTCCCCACAGTATTTTAGGAATTAATTGCATACACACGCACCTGTATCTATTTTTTTGCTATGATTATTTTATAGAACTTGATTTAAAAACATATACAAATGAAAAATGTAGGGGTTTTTTCTTAGTTAAATATTTGTGAGGCTTTTTCTGTTTTATATAAATTTATTTGTAGCTTAAATAATGTTTCTTCTCTCTACAAAGCTTCTTTTAACATTTCTTTCAAGGATGGGTTACTGAAATCAAATTTCCTCACTCTCTCTTTGTCTGAGAAGGTTTTTATTCTTTATATAATTTTGTAAGGTATGAAATTTTACATTTTTGTCTTTTTCATTTGAAATTTTTCACTTCATTTGTTTTTCTTGAACAATTTCTAAAGGTAATAAAATTCAATTATTATTTTTTACCCTCTACAATTCCATCCAGAGTTTTTGGTATATTCTGTACCCCTCGGCGCCCTCTCCTTTTTGGTTGTGTAAAATCATAAACATAGGTCTTATATTTATCATTCTTCATGATCTCTGAAATTCCTGTATCTGTAGTTTTGTGTTCCACGATATTGGTGGATATTCTCTGTTTTTATTGTTTTAAATATTTCTTCTTTTTCAGTTTCTCTTTCCTTTCTGGGTCTCACATTTTTTGTTGGTTACATGTTTCTAAATTGCCTCACAACTCTGGGAGTTAGCGTTGTATGTGGGGGTTTGTGAGGTTGTGTGTGTGTGTGTATTTGCTGGTAATTTTATCTTTTTTTCTTATGATTTTTAGTTTTG
This sequence comes from Carlito syrichta, assembly GCF_000164805.1. Classification (NCBI taxonomy): domain Eukaryota; kingdom Metazoa; phylum Chordata; class Mammalia; order Primates; family Tarsiidae; genus Carlito; species Carlito syrichta. The sequence goes on along the minus strand of NW_007231545.1, from coordinate 17,833 downwards.
GAGAATTCCATTGAGATATTATTAAGTCCATAGATTATTTTTTCTACTGTATCAAGTATGTCAATAAGCCAATTGAAAACTTTTTTGTCAAAATTTCTGTTATATTTTTACAAAATTTAGCATATTTGTTCCATTTTAGAATGTATATCCTGAGCCGGGCTTGGTGGCTCAGACTGTAATCCCGCACCTTTGGGAGGCTGAGGTGAGTGGGTTGCCTGAGCCCATGGGTTCGAGACCCGCCTGGGCAGCGAGACCTCATCTCTACAATAAATAAAAAAATCAGCCGGACGTGGTAGCGCATGCCGGTAATTCTGGCTACTTGGAAGACTGAGGCGGAAGGATCGCCAGAGCCCAGCAGGTCGAGGCTGCGCTGGCCGGGAGCGGCCACTGCACTCCAGTTTGGGCGACAGAGTGAGACTCCAACTCAAAAAAAAAAGAATGTATGTCCTTACTTAACGTTTTTTTTTAAACTATTGTCTTTTTAAAAAAATATTTATTGATTTTTTATTATGAAGTTGTGGGGTACGGTTAAGGGTTAGGTATACAATTGCGTTTCATTCAGGCACCCTGTTGATATGGGGTGTTTCACCGTTCCCAGACAGATATTTGCTACTGTTAATCCCATCTCCCTCCCCCCTCATAGTTTCCCAGTACTGTCAGTCATTTTCGTATAGTATTGCATTGGATGTTTAAGGCCCGTTATATGAGTGAAAACATGTGATACTCAGATCTTTGTTTCTGTGAGAGGTCACTCAGTATTATAGACTCTAGTTCCATTCAGGTTGCTGCGAAATTCATTATTTTGTTCTTTTTTATGGCTGCGTAGTATTCCATCATGTATATGTGCCACATTTTTTTAATCCAGTCCTCTTTTGACGGGCAGCATGGTTGTTACCAGGTTCTTGCTATTGTGAACAACGCTGCAATAAACATGTGTGTGCAGGTATCTTTTTTATAGAGTGATTTGAGTTCTTCAGGATTTATTCCCAGTAGGGGGATTGCAGGGTCATATGGGAGGTTGGTATTCAGAGCTTTTAGGAATAGCCACACTGCTTTCCACAGAGGTTACACTAGTGTGCAACAGTGTAGAAGTATTCCCTTTTCAACACACCCTCTCCAGCAGCTGTTATTTTTTGACTTGTTGATAATTGCCATTCTGACTGGGGTTAGGTGGTATCTCAATGGGGTTTTGATTTGCATCTCCCTGATGATTAGTGAGGTTGAACATTTCTTCATGTGTTTGTTGGCTGCTCAGATGTCTTCCTTTGTGAAGTGTCTGTTCATATCTTTTGCCCATTTTATAATGGGGTTGTTGTTTTTTTTTCAGCACTTTTGAGTTCCTTGCAGATCCAGAATGTTAAGCCTTTTTCAGAACTGGTATTGGCAAATATTTTTTTCCCAGTCTGTATGCTGTCTCCCTGCTCTCTTGATGATTTCTTTGGCTTTGCAGAAGCTTGTCAGTTTAATAAGGTCCACCTTGTCTATCTTCTCTCTTAAAACACAATTCCATTCACAATAGCCACAAAAAAATGAAATACCTTGGCATCTTCCTATCTAGAGACGTGAAAGAACTCTACAAGAAAAACTTGAAAACACTGCCCAAAGAAATCAAAGTTGACACAAACAAGTGGAAAAATATCCCATGCTCATGGATCGGAAGAATCAACATTGTGAAGATGTCCTACTTACCTAAGGCAATCTACAAATTCAATGCAATACCCATCAAATTACCAGCAACATTCTTCTCAGACCTAGAAAAGACAACACAGGGATTCATATGGAAACACAAACGTCCAAGAATAGCCAGAGCAATCCTCAGCAAAAAAAAACAAAGCAGGTGGTATCACATTACCAGACTTCAAACTTTACTATTAAGCTGCAATCATCAAACAGCTTGGTATTGGTATAGTAACAGGTATATAGATCAATGGAACAGAATTGAGATTCCAGAAGCAAAACCTCAATTTCTCAACCAACTCATCTTCGACAAACACTCCACCTCCTACCACTGGGGAGAGGAGAACCTATACAGTAAATAGTGCTGGGAAAACTGGCTAACCACAAGTAGAAGATTGAAACAGGACCCCTATCTATTCCCATACACAAAGCTTAACTCAAAATGGATCAGAGACCTAAATGTAAAACCTCAAACCATAAGAACCTTAGAAAATGAAGGAAATACCCTCATGGAAATCGAAACTGGCATCCACTTCCTGAACAAAATCCTTACTTAACTTTCCCACCTGTTCTTCCATGCTGCCTACTTTATTCATTGCCTCTCTTAGCATATTAATGGTAGTCATTTTATTTTATTTCTTATATTTGTATGCATAGAGGTAGAGTCTTGCCATGTTGCTCAGCCCAGTCTCAAATTCCTGTGTTCCAGCAATTGTTCTGCCTTAGTCTTTCAAAGTGCAGGGACTACAGACATGAGTCATTGAGTCTAGCCAGTTATAGTTGTTTAAATTCTGTTTTATACTTCAAACATCCCTGACATATCTGAATCTTCTACGGATGCTAATTATCTTTCTTCAAACTGTGTTAGTTGCCTTTCAATGTGTCTTGTCATGTTTTACCTGACAGCCATTCACTATTTACCAGGTTAAAACATCTGCTGTGAAGAAGGTTTTGTACAATAAGGAGAGGGATGTGTTTCATAATGCTGTAAAAAGTTTAGCTCTCAGTATTTCAGTTAGTATGCTCTTATGCCAAAAAAAAAAAAATGCAAGTGCAAAAGACTGCGCAATAGATTTGAAGAGTATACTTGCATACCACATATATGGCAAATTGTTTTTATTATGAATATTCAAGTTAAATTACAACTAAACAATAAAAAGCATACAATTCAATTAAACAATGGGAAAGGACTTGAACAGAAGCAATGTCTACTAATAAATAAAAAATGGTCAAGTTCATTTTTTATTAGGAAAAAGTACATATAAAAAACAATTAGCGATGGCTCAGCCTGTAACCCCGCGCCTTTGGGAAGCTGAGGTGAGTGGATTGCCTGAGTCCGCGGGTTCGAGACCCGCCTGGGCAGCAAGACCTCATCTCTACAATAAATCAAAAAATCAGCCGGGCCTGGTAGCACATGCCTGTAATTCCGGCTACTTGGAAGGCTGAGGAGGAAGGATCACCGGAGCCCAGCAGGTCGAGGCTGTGGTGGCCGGGAGCGGCCACTGCACTCCAGTCTGGGAGACAGAGTGAGACTCCAACTCAAAAAAAAAAAACAAAAAAAAACAACAAAAAAACTATTAGGTACTATTACTAACTTGCTGAATTGAATATAATTTGTAGTACCCACATTATCAATGTCAATGAGAAGTTTGAGAAAATAACTTTCACTCATTCCTGGTGACAATGCTAAAATGTCTTATCTGCTTTTAAACCCATGTTGACACTTCCATCTGGAGTTACATATAAATTTACATCAAGCATGTTTTAAAGCATCATTTCAATTTACTTGAAAATTTATATTCACACAAATGCCATTATTGAAATTTTATATTTTCTATTTTATTTTGTATTTTCTATTTCTTCTGAAAATGATTACACCCTCTCTATTCTAGTCCGTTATTATGGAAGTGGGCATGAATCTAGTCTGGTCTACATTTGAAAGTAATTGTTGCAGTGGTTTCCAAAACTGAAGTGTGTTTTCTATAGGCACAAGAATGTTCAGATCCTCTAGTGTCTTCGTATTGTTTTGGGCCTTCACCTCATGCAATTCCAGAGAGAACCTGTGTCTTTTAGTACAATCAGGCACATCCTAGTGCCACATATACTTCACAATTGTAATTGAATTGGAAGGGGTTACACCAAAGGAGCATTTTCTGTCTGATGGAGCTGCATTCCAAGAAAATATCATGAATGTATCCTTTCTTTTTTTTTTAAAGCACAGTGATTTTTTTAAATGTTTTTATTTTTATAATCAGTATTTTTTATAATGATATTGTGGGGTACAGTTAAATGTTAGGTATACAAATATGCTTCTTTCAGGCGCCCTTGCTCATAAGAGGTGTCTCCCCGTCCCCAGACAGATATTTACTACCGTTAATCCCATCTCTCTCCCCCACCATAGTTTCCCACCACTGTCAGTCATTTTTTATAGTATTACATTGGATGTTCAAGGTCCACTATATGAGTGAGAACATGTGATACTCAGATCTTTGTTTCTGTGAGAGGTGACCCAGTATTACAGACTCTAGTTCCATCCACGTTGCTGTGAAATTCATGATTTTTTTCTTTTTTATGGCTGCATAGTATTCCATCGTGTATATGTACCATATTTTTTAAATCCAGTCCTCTTTTGATGGGCCGCATGGTTGCTTCCAGGTTCTTGCTATTGTGAATACTGCGATAAACATATGTGTGCAGGTATATTTTCTATAGAGTGATTTGAGTTCTTCCGGGTATATTCCCAGTAGGGGTATTGCGAGGTCATATGGGAGGTCAATATTTAGAGTTTTTAGGAATCGCCGTACTGTTTTCCACAGAGGTTGCAATAGTTTGCACTCCCACCTACAGTGCAGAAGTGTTCCCCTTTGCCACACCCTCTCCAGCAACTATTAATTTTGAGTTATTGATAATTGCCATTCTGACTGGAGTTAGGTGGTATCTCAGTGTGGTGTTGATTTGCATCTCCCTGATGATTAGTGAGGTTGAACATTTCTTCATGTGTCTGTTGGCTGCTCGGATATCTTCCTTTGAGAAGTGTCTTTTCATATCTTTTGCCCATTTTATAATGGGGTTGTTTGTTTTTTTTCTTTTCAGCATGTTTGAGTTCCTTGTAGATCCAAGATGTTAAGCCTTTGTCAGACCTGGAGTTGGCAAATACTATTTTCCAGTCTGTAGGCTGTCTCCCTGCTCTCTTGATGGTTTCTTTGACTTTGCAGAAGTTTGTCAGTTTAATGAGTTCCCCCCACTTGTCTATCTTATCTCTTATGGATTGTGGGTTTCAGGTTTTGTTCAGGAATTGGATACCAGTTCCTATTTCCATGAGGTTATGCCCTTCTTTTTCTATGGTTCTTATGTTTTGAGGTTTTACATTTAGGTCTCTGTTCCATTTAGAGTTAATTTTTTGTATGGGGATAGAAATGGGTCCTGTTTCAGTCTTCTGCATGTGGACAGACAGTTTTCCCAGCACCATTTACAGAAAAGGTTCTCCTCTCCCCAGTCGTAGGTGGTGGAGGCTTTGTCAAAGATGAGTTGTTGAGAAATTGAGGTTTAACTTCTGGAATCTCAATTCTATTCCATTGGTCTATATGCCTGCTCATGTACCAATACCAAGCTGTTTTGATGATTGTAGCTTTATAATAAAGTTTCAAGTCTGGTAATGTGATACCACCTGCTTTGTTTTTGATTTTTTTGTTTATTTTTTGCTGAGGATTGTTCTGGCTATTCTTGGTCATTTGTGTTTCCATATGAATTCCTGTGTAATTTTTTCTAGGTCTGCGAAGAATGTTGCTGGTAATTTGATGGGTATTGCATTGAATTTGTAGATTGCCTTAGGTAAGATGGACATCTTGACAATGTTGTTTCTTCCAATCCATGAGCATGGGATATTTTTCCACTTGTTTTTGTCATCTTTGATTTCTCTGAGCAGTGTTTTGTAGTTTTCATTGTAAACGTCTTTCACATTTCTAGTTAGGAAGATGCCAAGATATTTCAATTTTTGGTGGCTATTGTGAATGGATTTGTGGGGTTTTTTTGGGTTTCTGTTTGTTTATTATCGGTGTAAAGAAATGTGATTGTCTTTTACACATTTATTATATTTCCTTAGACTTTGTCAAAGTCCTTTGTCAGTGTAAGGACATTTTTAACAGATTCTCTTGGTTTTTCAAGTTACATGATCATATCATCTGCAAAGATAGATAGCTTGCATTCCTCTTTTCCTATTTGGATACTCCTGATTGCCTTCACTTCTCTGCTCTAACCAGGACTTCCAATGTTATATTGAACAGGAGAGCTGAGAGTGAGCATCCTTTTTTTGTTCCAGTATTCAGGGGAAATGGTTCCAGCTTTTGTCTGTTTAGGAGTATGTTGGCTGAAAGTTTCTCGTAGATGGCTTTTACTATTTTGAGGTATGTTCCCCATATGCCTAGATGTTTGAGGGTTTTTATCAAGAACTGGTGCTGGATTTTATCAAAAACTTTTCCTGTATCTAATGATATAATCATGTGGTTTTTGTTTTGACATCTGGTGATGTATTTAATTACATGTATTGTTTTACAAATGTTGAGCCAAACTTGTATCCTGGACATGAAGTCTACTTGGTCATGATGGATGATTTCTGAGATGTGTTGTTGAATCTGGTTTACTAGGATCTTGTTGAGAATTTTAGCATCTATGTTCATCAAAGATATTGGCCTGTAGTTCTCTTTGTTGGGTCTTTACCTGGCTTGGGTATCAATGTGACGTTTGCTTCATAAAATGATTTTGGAATAGTTCCATCTTTTCAATCGCCTGGAATACCTTCAGTAGGACTGGTATAAGCTCCTCTTTAAATGTCTTGTAGAATTCTGCCGGAAAGACGTGGTCCAGGGCTCTTTTTTGTAGATAGTTTTCTTATTGTGTAGTCAAATTCCTATATTGTTATTTGTTTATTTAGGGTCTCAATTTCTTCTTGTTTCAACCTAGGCAGGTTGTGTGATGACAGAAAGTCCTCCATTTCTGAAAGGTTTTCAAGTTTGTTTCCATACAAGTGTACATTGAGCCGGGCTCAGTGGCTCAGCCTGTAATCCCATGCCTTTGGGAGGCTGTGGTGAGTGGATTGCCTGAGCCTGCGGGTTCGAGACCTGCCTGGGCAGCGAGACCTCATCTCTACAATAAATAAAAAAAATCATCCGGGCGTGGTAGCGCATGCCTGTAATTCCAGCTACTTGGAAGGCTGAGGTGGAAGGATCGCATTAGCCCAGCAGTTCGAGGTTGCAGTGACCAAGAGCGCCCACTGCACTCCAGTCTGGGCGACAGAGTGGGACTCTAACTCAAAAAAAAAATCAGAATCAGCCACCAGATACGTTTGTTACTGTTAAAGATATGTTAACAGGTACTGGGCAGTATGCCATATACAACGCTCAAGTAGTTTTCCCTATAGAAACGTATACTCAAATAAGCCACTGTGCGTCTACATCTTGGAGAAAGTTGTGCTTCTACATCTTGGAGAAAGTTGCCTGCTGATTCCACTCAAACTCCTTCTTTGTCTGAGATAAAGCAAAAGACAGATAAAAACTATTAGGATTTCATCTCCAGACTAACCACTGCCATCAAACGGGTAATTACTAGCAAAGAGGTAGCAGAAATTTTAGTTAAACAGTTGGCTGTTGAAAACGCTAATAACACTTGTCAGGCTTTAATAAGACTGATAAAAAGGTCCAGCAATATAAGTGATTATATCAGATGATGATGATGATGATTATGATAATGAGACCTTCCTTTTTGCCACCCTTCGTGCACCTCTTTCTAAGGTTTTATTTTTTTTTCTTATTTTTTTATTTGTTTTTTGAGTTGGAGTCTCACTCTGTCGACCCAGACTGGAGTGCAGTGGCCGCTCCCGGCCACCGCAACCTCGACCTGCTGGGCTCCGGCGATCCTTCCTCCTCAGCCTTCCAAGTAGCCGGAAATACAGGCATGTGCTACCACGCCCGGCTGATTTTTTGATTCATTGTAGAGATGAGGTCTTGCTGCCCAGGCGGGTCTCGAACCCGCGGGCTCAGGCAATCCACTCACTTCAGCCTCCCAAAGGCGCGGGATCACAGGCTGAGCCACCGAGCCCGGCTAAGGTTTTATTTTAAAGGTTAAGAATACTGAAATAAAACCTGGATTTAGTTATGCTTTTTTGTCTTATAAGAATGCAGAGAGCTTGAGCAATAATAAACAAAAGTATATAAGTAATATATAAGTGATATAAGTAATAAGTAATATAAATAATATATATAAGCAATATGAGCAATATATAAGGAATATAAGCAAAAGTATATAAGGAAAATAAGTACTATAAATAATATAAGTATCAGCAATATATATAAAAGCAATACAATCTATATATATAAACAATATATAAGTAATATAAATAATATAAGCAATACATAAGTAATATAAGTAAAAGTATATAAGTAATAAGCAAAAGAATATCCCATTGCAGTCTTGCTTTAACTGTGCTCAAGTCAGACACATTAATAGAGATTGTTTGACTAAGCAAGGTATGACTAGCTTACACGTCACCCACTGGGTCTACTCGACCAAAAACAATATGCCCGAAATGCCAAAAAGGCTTCCATTGGACCAAGGACTGCAAATCCAAATTTCATAAGAATGGTACCCCTTTAACACAGGACCAGGCTGCCCCGGTTCAGGGAAATGCCTGGAGGGGCCAGCCCCAGCCCCAAGGAACAATAGGGGCAGCAACAGCCATGAACCCGTTTATTCCTTTTGTTCCATCGCAGAGCTCATCCGAGCCACCCCAGGGAGCACAGGACTGGACTTGTGTTCCTCCACCACAACAATATTAACTCCGGACATTCCGGTAACCCCAATTCCTATGGGAGTAAAAAGCCCTCTCCCGGAAGGAATAGTGGGTCTAACATTAGGTAGAAGTTCCTTATCTTTACAAGTAATTTCCATTATTCCTGGAGTGGTGGATTCGGATTACACAGGAGAGATTCAGGTGCTTGTTGCTCCCCCTAGCAAAAGTGTGCAGTTTAACAAAGGCCAAAGAATAGCCCAGTTGCTGCTCCTGCCTTATCATAAAGCAAGTAAAACTTTAACTAACCTGCCTAGCGGTGACTCTGGATTTGGCTCTCGTGATATTGCTTTTTGGGTTCAAGAAGTAACTAATTCAAGACCTTACAAAGAATTGTATATTCAAGGAGTCAAAATCAAAGGTTTATTAGACACCGGTGCTGATGTTTCTTGTATAGCCAGAAAAGACTGGTCTGCTTCATGGCTGACTCAGATGACTCCTTCAGGACTTATAGGCATTGGCCAGTTGTCTTCAGTGGCAAAAAGTTCTCAGATTTTAAATTGGAAAGATGAGGAAAAGTCAGGAACCTTCTGCCCATATGTAGTTCCATCTATCCCCTTTACCTTATGGGGAAGAGATATTCTTACCCAGATGGGCATGCTCTTATATAGTCCTAATGATAAAGTTTCAGCACAAATGTTACCAATGGGCTATGACCCCTTTAAGGGACTTGGGAAGGATGGGCAAGGGATACAGGAACCTGTCCAAGTTAGTGAAAAGGCAGACTTAGCAGGCATTGGTTGCTCAAATTTATTCTAGGGGCCATTGTTCCAGCTGCTGACCCAATAAACTGGAAGGATGATAAACCAGTTTGGGTGGAGCAATGGCCCATGTCCTCAGAGAAACTTAAGGCAGCCACAGATCTAGTTCAGCAACAATTAGAAGCAGGTCATATAGAACCCTCTACCAGTCCCTGAAATACTGCAATATTTGTAATTAAGAAAAAATCTGGTAAGTGAAGACTTTTACAGGATTTAAGAGCTATAAATGCTACCATGGAGACTATGGGAGCATTTCAACCTGGATTGCCATCTCCAACCGGTATCCCTGCTAACCTTAATTTTATAGTCATTGATTTACAAGATTGTTTCTTTACTATACCTTTGCATTCAGACGACTGTAAATGATTTGCATTCAGCCTACCCTCTGAGAACTTCATGCGTTCATTTCAGAGATTTCAGTGGAAGGTTTTACCTCAAGGTATGAAATAGTCCCACCTTGTGTCAAAAGTTTGTGGATGCCACCTTACAAGGCATTAGAAGCCAATATTCTGACCTTTACTTAGTTTATTATATGGATGATATTTGTTGGCTCATGAAAATCGTGCTCTTTTGCATGATATTCTTAATCAAATTATTACTGCTCTAACTAATTATGGCTTAAAAGTTTCCCCTGAAAAAATCCAAACTAATCCACCGTTTACTTATCTTGGCCATGTCTTGGACACACAAACAGTAAGTCACCAGGCCTTATGGCTACGTACAGATCACCTAATTACATTAAATGATTTTCAGAAGTTATTGGGAGACATAAACTGGATTAGACCATTCTTGCAAATCACTACAGCAGACTTAAAGTCTCTCTTTAATATCTTACAAGGAGATCCCTCTCCAAGCTCTAAAAGGGATTTAACCCCAGAGGCCAGTAAAGCTTTAACACTTGTGGAAAAGCCCATTGAATCTCAAAAAGTTAAAAGATTGGACTATCGTTCGCCTTGGGACTTAATCATTCTGGCTACTGCTTATACTCCCACAGGGTGTCTGTGGCAAGAAGGACCAATGGAATGGCTCCACCGGCCGACGTCATCTAAAAAAGTATTGGCTTCTTATCCTTACTTAGTGGATGTATTAATAACTAAAGGAAGATATAGATGTGTTGAATTGTTTGGTCAGGATGTACATAATATTATTTTTCCCTATGACAACTTTCAGTTTCGAACCTTGCTTCAAGATAGTGATGATTGGCAAGTGGCGCTAACTAGCTTCAGGGGACAGATTTTGTTCCATTTACCTAAGAATCCACTGTTACAACTTGTTAACCGAAATCCTGTAATATTTCCCCACAGCTGTTCTTCAACTCCCCTAGAAGAGGCAGCTTTGGTTTTTACTGATGGCTCTTCCAATGGAAAGGCTGTAGCAATCATAAACAATGAATCTCATGTGCTGCAAACTTCAGAAAAGTCAGCGTAAAAGACGGAGCTGCAAGCAGTGTTGTTTGCTTTTAACAGTTTAAAGCACTCTAAATTTTTTTTTTTGAGTTGGAGTTTCACTCTGTCGCCCAGACTGGAGTGCAGTGGCTGCTCCCGGCCACCACAGCCTCGACCTGCTGCTCTCCGGCGATCCTTCCGCCTCAGCCTTCCAAGTAACTGGAATTACAGGCATGCGCTACCACGCCTGGCTAATTTTTTTATTTATTGTAGAGATGAGGTCTCGTTGCCCAGGTGGGTCTCAAACCCGCAGGCTCAGGCAATGCACTCATCTCAGCCTGCCAAAGGCATGGGATTACAGGCTGAGCCACCAAGCCCGGCTAGCACTCTAAATTTAATTTGTATACTGACTCATGTTATGTTAAGGGGTTATTCCCCCATATTGAAACAGCTACCATTCCCTTAAACAAAACTACTATTTTAGAATTGCTTTTACAGTTACAACAACTTATCCATAGCCAAGAGGAACAATTTTTTGTGGGCCATATTAGGTCTCATTCTGGCTTCCCAGGACCTCTGCACCAAGGCAATCAATTAGCTGATACCCTTACTAAGTCTATTGTATGTGCTGCAGTAGAAATTGAGGTAGTTACTCAGGCTCAACTTTCTCATAAAATCCATCATCAGAATGCTACTGCCTTACTTTATCAGTTTCACTTATCCAGGGAAATGGCTAGACAAATCGTTAAGAATTGTCCAGCTTGTCCCACCTTTGTTCCAGCTCCAGGAGGAGTTAACCCCCGAGGACTAAAACCAAATGTGCTACGGCAAATAGATATAACTCTCTTTCCCAGATTTGGGAGATTGTCTTATTTGCATGTTACTGTGGATACATTTTCTCATGGTATTTTAGCTTCAGCAAGAACTGGAGAAGCCTACAAGGACGTGGTACAACATTTATTCCTTTGTTTCTCACAGCTGATATACCGAAGCAACTGAAAACTGATAACGGTCCTGCATATACATCTAAATCTTTCCAACAGTTTTGTTTCCAATTTAATATTTCTCATTCCACAGGAATTCCTTACAATCCACAAGGTCAAGCCATAGTTGAAAGAGTCCACCAAACTTTAAAAAACCAAATAAATAAATTAACAGAGGGGGAGTTTATGTATACCTCTCCTCACCAAATTTTAAATCATGCTTTGTTATAAATCATTTAAATCTAAATTATTTGGGCAACTCAGCTATGACTAGACACTGGAACCCAGAAGGAAATGTTAAACCTATGGTAAAATGGAAGGATCTCCTTACAGGTCAATGGAGAGGGCCTGCCATTGTGCTAACCAGTGGGAGGGGATTTGCTTGCATATATCCACAGAACGAATCTACTCCTATTTAGATTCCTGACCAATTTATCCGATATGCCTGCATTGACCCGGTGACCAAAACGAGTGGTGAGGATACTACCGATTCAGAGGAATGCTAGACGTGACAACATGCCTGCTAGTCACCAGGAGGAGGAACCTTCCTCATTGCTTCAGGAACGCCCACTGCTTGCTGAGCCACAACTTCAGCATGATTCACCCAAGGAGGGAACAACTTTGAGCCACCAGCTGAGAAATCATTCACTACAGGATGAGAATGTTTCTCGTCCTCGGCTGTCCCGTACAAGATGACAAGCTACCAGAGGTAATGTCTTCAGTGCTCGCTATTCATGACTACCAGCATGGGAACAAATGGAATCTTTGGTTGAAGAAGCAGGTTAAATGGTAACCTCCCCCGTCGTGTCACAAGAACTTTGCCACCATCTAGTATACCCATTTACTCTCCTAATGACACCAAGAAGGACTGGTTACTCATCCAACGAGACATTGGGTATCCAGAGTGGAGAGAGTGCATTTATAGATCTAAAGTGAACTATTTATATCTAGTGAAAAACTATAACAACTACTATCAGAAATAAACAAATTGTTATTTCATACCTACAAAATAAGAGCCTCCTTACAATCCCCTTATGTTTTTCTTGTATGGAATGAATATCAAACTGTTACAATTGACTATTACAATAATGTTTATAAGGTCTCTTGTTCAGAATGTCTTTTAACAAATTGTTCAACTGATGCTTTTTATAAGGGATTTGTAATCTTAAAGCAACATCCCTATTTAATGGTTCCAGTACAACTGTCATCTGACTGGTCTGGTGAATATGGTTTACAAACAATGAATAAAGTCGGTTCTCTTCTGAAGAAAAGACAAAAAGTTTTTGCCCGCTGTAATCTTGGGACTTACAACCCTAATAGCTGTTGCTACTTCAGTAGCAGTCTCAGTTGTGGCTTTTGCTCAGGGGGTCCACACAGCTACCTTCACTGATCAGTTATCTAAGAATATTTCTATAGCCATAGCTACCCAAGAGATTATTGATCACAAGCTAGAGAGCAAAGTGAATGCTTTGGAAGTAGTGGTTCTAGCTATAGGACAAAAACTTGTGACTTTAAAAATTAGGTTGGCTCTTCGATGTTAGTCTGAGTTTAAATGGATTTGCCTCACTACTTTAGAGGTAAATACATCTGTCCACACATGGGACAAAATTAAAAATCATATTCTTGGAATTTGAAATAATTCGGACTTGAGCATGGACCTTCCTAAATTGCATCAGGAAATTCAAGACATGAGGATTGCTGAAAAGCAATCCCAGCCTACTGAATTGGCCAGTTCTATATTTAACAATTTTTCTTCATTCATTGATCAAAAATTGTTAATATCTATATTCATTAATGTTGGAATTTGTGGAGCAGTGATTCTTTTATTACTGTCTACTTCCAATCATTTTCAGAGTGTTAATAAAGAGTATATCTCAGCTCAATAAGGAATTTCATGGTTTCGTGCTAAAAAATAAAACGGGGAGATGTTGGGAGCTGGCCACGGAGGCCCACTGAGCATGAGGGATCAGGAAGGGCCATAGACCCCAAGACCGCTAGGATGCGTTTGGCAGCTGTTGACCCATTCCCTCCCTCCTTTTCCATTTGGCACAAACTACCCAGAAAAGCTCCAACTGGCTCTAAAAGAAAATTCTGAGACCGGAACGTACACAGCTAACCTAGCTGTCTATTTTTCTCATTCCCCACGGCTTATGGTTTTTTGCTTTATCACAATTTAAGTTTGGCTTTGAGTCACATTGAGGAGCCTTAGTACAGATCACAGGTTGTTTTGATGCAACCTTTAGAAATTTATAGATATAGGTTTTAGAAAATAGCTTATATAGATTAAGAAAATTTAAGTAACAATTTTATTATAGAAGTATGGTTAGTTCAGTTTGATTTAAGGGAGGTCAGTGAAGTTTGAATTAAGCCAGCTTGTGCTAGGAGAGTGTAACCATAGCAGCGATTGTTTTAATAAAAAATAGTTTGAATAAGTACATAATAGTGGAAGTTAATAATTCACTATGGTGGTTTGGGGTTTAGACATTGAGTGATGTTAATTCAAGATGATGTAGTTGTAATACAATTAAAGGCACATAAGAAACTGGCTTGGGGAACATTAAGTTAGCATAAGATACAAACAGACAATTTGTGGTTGTTCTTCCTCATGTTCTTCTTTACGTATGAAAGAACATTTGCTTGAGAGTGGGGGGTGTCCTTTGTGCACCTGGACCTGTTCATGTGAAAGGCACATGTTACCTTTGTTTCCTGTGATGATGACTTTGCAGAGTTTGGGGATAAAAGCCCTGAGATTACACCCATTAAACGGCTTCTGGTCACCTGAGCAGGAGTCCAGTCTCTTTCTTTCTCTCCTCTTCTCTTTCTTTTTATCTTTCCAGAATAATCGCTGATGCTGCCCCACCTTCCAAGGGACCCCCTAAATCTCTCTGTAGGGGCTTTGTCTCCCTCTTAAGTTTATGACTTTTTTTATCCTAGTACATCAATTATCTGATTTATTGAAGAAAGTTTGCTAATTTACTACTTGGTCAGGTCAGTTGTTGTGGTAAGAATAACAGAAAATTATTTTGCAATGTATACATCTTCAAGCTAAGTAGGAGCCTTCTTTGTAATACTAGGAAACTGGAAAAAATACAGATATTAAGCATCCTAATAGATAAGCAAATAGTATTATGTTCATTGAGTGTGATAATCAGTGTGTTCTTGATACACAACAATAAGATTGGTTCATATGTAATTATGTTGAGTGAAAAGCCATACAGATGAAATGGTCACTATATATTACATTGCTGCAAATTCTAGAAAATGAGATCTGATTTAATTTAACAGACATGACTGGTTAACACAGAATCCTCCTATTGACGGTGAAGACTTTTTCTTACAGATTGGGGACACATCTGAATTGGAAAAGCTGGAAGGGAGGGATTACAGAGGAGTAAGAGGAAATGTTTAAGGGTGATTCATTTGTTCATGATTGAGATTGTTATGATGAATGCACTTGTGAGCACATGTGTTAGTACTTACCACACTGCACCCTTTAATAATGTGAGATTTATTATAAGCCAGTAGTGCCTCATTAAAGTTTTTACAAATAAACAGGCAACATAAGGAACGAACTGCTGGAGAGACACAACCATATGAGAAAAGTGCAATATCCATAAAAACGCAACTACAAAATAAACCTACTGCTCTTTATATTTGTTAGGTAAGTATGAGTGTGCACACAAATCATACTATGTTCTCACAATAGGAATGGGGTCTGCAAACCTCACTTAGGTGTGTCCCATTCTGTGCTGGGGTTGGTTCAGGGAGCAGTTGACTCCAGTGGTGAGGAGGACAATCCAATCTACCTGGGCTCACTGCGACCAGGTTCTCTGCAAACACTCCACAACCCAAATATACTTCTGCCAGAGTCCAGCTCCCACAGGGTCTAGAGCTTCTGTAGGTGAGACAGATTCTACGCCTGTAAAGAGAATTAGAAAGAAGGGGGAGAAAGAAATAGGATTGGACTACTGTTCAAGTGACAGAAGCCATTTATTGAAAAGTATAGAGGGTTTTATCTACAGATTTTGCTCATTCAGATTCAGATGTCTCCCACATACACAGACAATCCAGGTGTATGGGGGCGTCTCCTACCCACCAGATATTTCTTCAAGCAAGGTAGAGAACAAACCCAGCTTGTCTATCCAGTTCCTATGTTAGACTAATGTCCCTTAGAAGTATTATTACAGTTTCTATTAATATTATACCATTTTATCAATTGTAATCTATATTTTATTTTATTCTACTTAGTTTACGTATGAAAAACTTTCCTATTGATCAATAGTTTATTCCCTTGCTTAATCCTATCACAAACAATAGAACTTAAACAAAATATATAAAACCTGTTCTACTTAATGCGGCTCAATCAAAAGGTCATGCTGAGCGCTCAGTTCCAGGGCTCTTTGAAGTGGTCTTGGCTTGTACCAGACAAAACCTAAATTGCAGACATGGAAATGGGAACAACAGTTTTCTAATGTTAGCTTGTGTTCATCCCTGTCTGGAGTTTTCATGCTTGAACTAACAGAAGGCTATCATGACAACAGAAGGGAGAAGTAATGAATTCATGGTTCCCGAACACACTTCTAGTGGTCTCAGGGTCTTCAGCCCCCTGGTTTCTAATGCTCAGTGGGCCTCCTTGACCGGCTTCCAATATCTCGCCCTTTTTTATTTTTTAGCACAAAACCATGAAACTCCATATTGAGCTGAGATATACTCTTCTTCAATACTGTGAAGATGATTGAGAGTAAACACAGCAACAAAAGAATCACTGCTCTGCAAATGCCCACATTAATAAATATAGACATCAAGATTTTTTGTTAACAAATGATGAGAAACTATTAAATATAGAAGTCGCCAATTCAGTGGACCGAGATTGCTTTTCAGCAACTGTCATGTCCTGAATTTGTTGATGTAATTTGATTAAGTCTATGCTCAGGTCTGAGTGATTCCAAATTCCAAGAATATGATGTTTTATTTTGTCCCAAGTAGAAACAGACTTATTTACCTCTAAGGAGTGAGGCAAATCCATTTAAACTCAGAATGACAATGGAGAGCCAATTTTATTTTTAAGGTGACTAGTTCTTGTCCTACTGCTAAAACTGCTTCCTCCAAGGCATTAAACTTGCTTTCTAGCTTCTGATCAATAATTTCCTGAGTAGCTAGAGCTATAGAAACATTTCTAGACAGCTGGTCAGCAAACGTGACTGAATGGACTTCTTTAGTTAGAGCCACTGCTGATACTGTAACTGAAATAGCAATAGCAATTAAAGCTGTAATACCTAAAATTAAAGTAGCCTAAAATCTCTTTTGTCTTTCTAACAAGGAATTAACCTCATACACTGTTCATAGACCATCTTCATCATACCAGTGAGTTGACAATTGTATTGGAACCATTAAATATGGAGGTTGTTTAAGAATTAAAAAAAACCTTGATTTTAGCATCAGTTAAACAATTTGTGGGAATACAATTTTGATAAGATATAAAATACACATTACTGTACTGATCAATTCTTACACTGTGATATTCATTCCATATAAGAAAAACATAAGGTGATTGTAAGCAAGCTCTTATTTTGTGGACATTAATTACTCCACGTGGTTGTATTAAAACAGAGGACTTTAGGGCAGCCAGGGCCCTCCACAAGTAAGGTTGAACAATTTGTTTATTCCCAATGGTAGTTGTTAATATTGGGGGTACCCATCCATTAATGTGCCACATAGCAGGAGGTTGATTGAAAGTTAAGCAAGAGCTGGGCTTGGTGGCTCAGCCTGTAATCCCATGCCTTTGGGAGGCTGAGGTGAGTGGATTGCCTAAGCCCGCAGGTTCGAGACCTACCTGGGCAACGAGACCTCATCTCTACAATAAATCAAAAAATCAGCCTGGCATGGTAGTGCATGCCTGTAATTCCAGCTACTTGGAAGCCTGAGGTGGAAGTATCGCTGTAGCCCCAGCAGGTCGAGGCTGCGGTGACCGGAAGCGGCCACTGCACTCCAGTCTGGGCGACAGAACGAAACTCCAACTCAAAAAAAAAAAAAGAAAGTTAAATAGGGCTGTAAATTTAAACCACTGTCACTAATATGTAGTTTTTGGACTGATATGGGGTAATCTATTTTAGATTCATAAACACACTCTCTCCACTTTGGATACTTAACATATTTAGTGAGTATCCAGTCCTTCATGGTATTAGG
>NW_007231544.1:0-11286 GCF_000164805.1 Carlito syrichta | reverse complement strand
AGGAAGGAAGGAAACAAAGAAAAAGTGAAATCTATTCTCCTGCAAACCTTCTGCCCTAAGTAATTCCGCCATCACCTCCACATGTGAGGGTTCCCCAAGGTCGGCACCTTCCAGCCCAAACCCCCAACATGACTGCACTCGCTTTGGTGCGGGAGTTCCCAAGGTTCTCTGACTGGGTTCCTGCCGGCTCTCGTCTCTGAGGTGAAAAATGTGCCCCAGGCAGTCTGACCCTCTGACTCGGCAATGAGGAACTTACACCAAGAAAGGGCAGGGACACATCCTTCACCCAAGAACATTTATTCCCACCCAATCCCATTTTTCCTGGCTCTAAAGTCAGTTGCCCTGTGAACACACCATGCACAGTTGGGAATCTGTACAATTTTGTTGTTTTTGGAGATAGGTTCTTGCTTTGTGGCCCAGGCTGGGTCCCAGGGACATGACCAATGTTCACTGACAGCCACAATTTTGTGAGCTCTGGTGATGCTACCACCTCAGCCTCTGGAGTGGCTGGGATGACAGGCACTGTGACCCCAGGCCCCCTGTTTGGATGGGTGTTGTTGGGGTTTCCCTACATGGCCTGGGCTGGCCTTGGGCTCTTGGGCTCCAGCCATCCTCTCGCCTCTGCCTCCCAGAGTGCTGAGATTCCAGGCAGGTTATGCCACACCAGGCATTCTGGTTCATTTTTGATGAAGGACGGTGGGTGGGTTCAGGCGCTCAGCCTCATCATCCCAGCACTTTGGGAGGCCAAGGCTAGTGCCCTCCCCAGCCCACGGTCAAAGACCTGCCCGGGCAACTCAGTGAAACCTCGTCTCTAACATCCATCCAAAATGAGGTGTGCATGGTGTTGTGCTCCTGTTGTTCCGTCTCCTTGGAAGGCTGGGCAGGGAATTCTCACCAGAGCCTGGCGTTCCAAGGCTGTAGTGGCCGGAAGCAAGCTACTGCTCTCCAGCCTGGGTGACAGAGTGAGAATTTGTCTCAAAAAAATGAAAGAAAAGAAAAGAAGAGCATTCATTTGTGTATCGAGTTGGGATCATCATGAACAGACAGAGGTCATTGGGGAAGGAGGCGGCAGCCTTGGGCATAGAGTTCTGGAAATACAGTAAATCGATAGACCATTGTGGTGTGACTTTGGGAGTCTGAGGCGGGTGACCACTGGAGCCCAAGAGTTTGAGTCCAGCCTGGGTCACATAGCAAGACCTCGTCACTCCCCAGAACACAAACACTTGAGTCGCACGTGGTCCCAGCTACATGGGGTGCTGTGACCTCCATCTTGGGATGTGTCTTTACATCGCCCCCACTGACAGCACATAGGAGTCCAGGCTGGGCACCATGGCTCACAGCCATCAGACCAGTGCCCTGAGAGTCCTAGGTGGGAGTCTGCCTGTGTCCCAAGGTCAGAGACAAGCCTGGGTGACCTGGCCAGAACTTGTCTTGGTGTGAGGTCCCCAAAATCGAGACAGGCATAGTGGACCCTGAGACCCAGATGCTCGGGGACTGAGGCTGGAGGACCTCCTGAACCCCTTAGGTAGCGGCCCCAGGGGTCACGATTCTGCTGCAGCACCACAGTCCCACCAACGGAGACTCTGATGACAAAAATGTTGCCACCCACGTGCGTCGTGATGGGCATCCCTGGCTCCCCAGGGAAACTTCCACTTGGGTGGTGGACCATAGAGTGATAGGGGTGGAAGGGGCCCTTCCCCTGCCCAAAGGTGGCAGACCAGGTGACCAGAACCTGTCCTGGCTGTGGCGTTGACAGACCACCATGATGGCTCTGTACCCAATGGTCACCCTAGCTCGGGGCTGTCTATCTCGTGAGCTCAAATGCATCTTTGCATAGGGCACGAGTGTGAAGGGGCCTTCTAGAGCACATGGCCAAAGGTGCAGGACAAATGTGCCTGGTGGTCACCTTTGAAACCTTCCACGAATGACAGACCAGAAAGAGTTTTCCTCTCCCATCCCTGAGGATGACTCCTCGGGCTGGGTGTCAGGGGTAAAGGTGATGGCGGTGGTGGTGATAATTATTATTTTGAGTCAGAATCACACTCCGTCACCCAGGCCGGAGCAGAGGGACTTGCTCACAGCCACTGCAAACTGCACCTGCGTGGCTCAGGCGATCCTCCCACCTTGGTCTCCCGAGTGGCTGGAACCACAGACTGGCGCCACCACGCCTGGTTAATCCTTTGATTTATTTTTGATGTCAATACGAGGTCTCATCTGCTGTCCTGGGCTCGTCTCAAACATGCAGGCTCAGGCCATCCAATTGGCTGGGGCTATGTAGGGCTGGGATGCCAGGCTGAATCCCTGAGCCCAACCTGTGATTGTGGTGGTGGTGGTTGGTATTAGTATTCTGAGTGGAGTCTTCCTCTGTTGCCCAGGCCAGAGCATAGCGCTTGCTCTCAGCCACCGTGGCCTCTACTGGCTGGGCTCTGGCGATCCACCCTCTGCAGCCTCACTAATGACCAAAATGACAGACATATGCCACCATGCTAGGCTTATTTTGTTGATTTCTTGTAAACACTATGTGTCACCAAGGTCCCGGGCTGGTCTTGAACGCATGGGGCTCAAGTCATCCTCTCTCCTCGGCCTCCCAAAGTGCCAAGGTGACTGGCGTGAACCCCTGTGACTGCCCTTCACACCCCTCACAGGGCCCCATAGTGAGGCCTGCTCTGTTGGGAGTCAGCCTTGGAGGCCCACCTGTTTGACAGGGTCCTGGTGGGCCAAAGACCCTGGACTGCAGTACAAGCCTGAGAAGCTAAGGTCCTTCTGTCTTCCACCTTTACTGTTGGTATGGCTGACGAATTATGGGCAGTCATGGATGCAGAAAATGGCATGTTTATGTGAAGTACTCACAGTTAACCTGGGAATGTCATGGTTCATTTTTCCATTTTCCACTATGCCGTTTGGCCTTTTCTAACATATGCAATGGTTAAACTCTGAAGCACATCAAGAATGCTTTCTTTCACTTGTTTGTAAGTTACTAGATATCGCTTGAGTAAAAAATGATATAAATATATTCACTCCCTATTTGATTTAGAATTATATAGTTTAGTGTTTAGACATAAGGTTTTTCAGAAGCACAAGTTTATAGTAAGTTCATTATGAATTCATTATAAGTACTAGCACTTATCTAGAAGTTATGTAGGTGATTTATAACACTGTTTTCACATATTTAGGATTAAGATTATCGTTAAAGTTTTTACTTAATTCAATAGTTAAAATTTTCAGTTAACGTATATAAAATAGGTTTTCCCTGAATTCATAACATACTAATTGGATATTTTATGATAAATTAATTAATACAAAGAGCAACCTTGGGGGCCTGGGAAACATCACTAAAAACTCCTTTAGAGTTTTCTTTAGAAATAAACACTGCAGGATAAGAGAAAAGTAATGAAGACACTTGCACAAGAAAGGCGATTATGAAACTTTGAAGGTTATAGTAGTCCCAGAGAGGAAACTCCTGATACATGGAGAAATGTACACTTGGAAACTTTCTTGAGACATTTCAAAGACTGTAATTCAGGACTCTGGACTAAACCTATCATTTTTGGCTAAGACTTATTGACTGAAAGTAGATAGTGTTCTTGGCTTGTTTCTTGCTTCTAAGACCACTAGATTGTGGTAAGTTTTTAAAAAAAATAATGCACGTGAAGGAATTTTCTTTGTCTTGTCCCTTTATGAATGGTATAAAAGCTTTCTGTTAACTAACATTGAATATGTGTCATCTGTCCTGCAGGCCTCTGTCCTGCAAGCAGGTGTCCAAGTATATTATTTTCGTTGTAAGTTCTTTCTTTCACCTACTCCGTCTCTTTCAGAAAACCTCACACCTGGCAGGAGCAGGACTCTGGCACCGCTCCATTCACATGACCTGGGAACCCAGAGAGGGCAGCTTGAGTGCCTACAGAGCCCACCCTGGAGAAGCACCTGGTGCAGGGGCATGTCTCCACCAGGGTACTACCCCTCTGCCTGCCTCATTCCCCAAGGTGGACCTGCTCATTCCTCCCAGTACCCACCATGGGGAAAGGGAGGGCGTGACTCTCAAACCTTCAGGGGGGCAGCTGGACGACTCATGTCTGTCTTCTTGGCCCTCGGGAATGATGAGAAAGGAAGATGGCCAGAGCCTGGGAGCTGAGACCAAGCTGGACACCATAGTAAGCCCCCACCTTGACCCCACACAAAACCCAGAAAATATATGATGAGGGCAGGCCTCAGTAGGAGTATCGCCTCAGGCCCAGCATTCAAGAGCAGTCAGGAAAACCAGGATACCGACCAAAAAGAAACCCTGTGATCCCAGGAGTTTGGGATGTTGAGGCCAATAGGAAGGACCGAGTTGGATGGATTGAGAGTAGCCAGGGTTAACTAGTGAGGAAATAACAGTGAGATAGAGAGGAAAAGAAAGAACAAAAGAAATTCATTCTCCTGCAAATTTTCTGCCCTGGGTTCTTCCCTCCCGTCCCTTCCAGATGTGTGGGTCCCCCAAGCTGGACACCTTCCAGCCCCAAACCCCAAGTGACTGCTCCGTTTTGGTGTGGGCATTCCTGAGGCTCCCTGGCTGGGTTTCTGCCTGTCCTCATCTCCGAGGTGAGAAATGTACCCCAGGCAGATGACCCTCAACTCGGCAATGAGGACCTTCTGACATAAAGTCCAGGGACACATCCCTCACTCAGGAATATTTCTTCCCCCTCGATCCCATTTTTTCTGGCTCTAAAGCCAGTTCCCCTGTGCACAAACCACACGCAGTTGAGAATCTGTCTACTATTCTGATTTTTTTTGGAGACAGGGTCTGGATCTATGGCCCAGGCTGGGACTCGGAGACATGACCATCATTCACTGCCAGCCTTGAAATTGCAGGCTCCAATGATCCTCCCACCTCAGCCTCTGAAGTGGCCAGCACAATGGGGACCTCGACCCCAGACCCGCTGTTAGAATGAGTGTGGAAACAGGGTCTTCCTGCATTGCCTGGGCTGGCCTTTGGCTCCTGGGTTGCAGCCATACTGCCGCCTTGGCATTCGAGAGTGCTGGGTCATCGCACCATGCCTTCTGGTTCATTTTTGAGGAAGGATTGAGGTCAGACTCGGGGGCTCAGCCTACATAGCCCAGTGCTTTGGGAGGCCTAGTCCAGTTGCCGGCCAAGCCCACAGGCTGAGACCCGCCTGGGTACTTTAGCGAGACCATGTCTCTACCCTCCATCCCAAATAAGCCAGGTGTTGTGGCACGTGGCTGTTCTTCTGGCTCCTTGAAAGGACAGGAAAAACTTGCCAGAGCCCAATGGACCTGGGCTGCATTGGCCAGGTGCGAGCCACCACCCTTCAGCTTGTGCAATGAAGTAAGAATTTGACTCAATGAAAAAAATAAGAAATAAAAAAAGAGGAGCATCAATTTGTGTTGTAGGGGGATCATCGTGAACAGACAGATTATTTGGAAAGGAGACCCTAGCCTTAGGCCTAGAATTCCCAAAAGATGATGAATCAGCAGACAATCTAGCTGTGGCTTTGAGAGGCCAAGATGGTGGACTACTGGAACCTGGTAGTTCAAGACGAGCTTGTGCCATATAGCGAGACCTTGTCACTCCCCGGAACACAAACGCTGGAGTCGCGTGTGGTGGAACCCACAGTCCCGGATATATGGGATGCAGTGGCCTCTGTCCTGGGGCGTTCCTTTGTGTCACCCCCACGGACAGAACGTGCAAGTTCAGGATGGGCATCGTGGCTCACTGTCATTAGCCCCACACCCTGGGATGCCAAGGCAGGAGGCTGGCTGAGCCCTGGGTTCGGAGACAAGCCCGGGTGACATGGCCAGACCTCGTCTCGGCATTAGATCCCCAAAGTTGAGTCAGTTGTGGTGGCCCCAGAAGTTCCGGCTGCTCAGGGGCCTATATGGGAGGATTGCCTGAGCCCCACAGGTGAAGGTCCCTGGAGCCATGTACGTGCTGCCATTCCCCAGACAGTCTGTTGGAGATTCTGGTGACAAAAAATTAATCTCCCACGTGCATCACAATGGGCAACCACGGCTTCCCAGGGAAAGGTCTGCATGGGTGGTTGACGATGGAGAGATTGGGAGAGGAACAGGCCCTCTCTCTGACCAAAAGTCACAGACAGGGTGATTGGAACCTGGGTTGGCTGCAGCGTTGCCTGTCTGCCTTGATCGCTCTGTGCCTGACGGCCACCCTAGCACAGGACTGTCTGTTCCATGAGATCACAGATGTCTTCATGTGGGGCACGAGTGTGGAGGGTTAGTCAGGACTTCTGGGGCATGTGGCCAAAGGTACAGACCCTACATGCCCAGTGGCCACCTTTGAAAATTTCTGTGAGTAATATTGTGGAAAGCACCCTTTTCTCTCCCATCCCTTAGGGTGATACCTTGTGCTGGGTGGCAGGGGTGGTGGTGGTAGTGGTGCTGGTGATTATCATTATTTGGAGTCAGAATCCTGCTCAATCACCCAGGCCAGATCGTAAGGGCATGCTCATGGCCACCATGAACTCCACCTGCCAGGCTAAGGTGATCCTCCTGCCTCGGCACCCCGAGTGTCTTCAACCACAGTTCTCGCCACCATGCCTGGCTAATTGATGGCCGAGACATGGTCTCGACCCTATGTATACTGGGATGATGTCAAACCCGCAGTCAGTCCATCCACTCGCCTGGGCCTATGAAGGGTGGGATACCAATCTGAGCACCTATTATGGTGTGTGGTTGTGTTGGTGTTGCTGGTTGGCATTATTCTGAGTCGGAGTCCCACTCTGTTGCCCAGGCCAGAGTGCAGGAGGCTATTCTTGGCCACCACAGCCTCCACTGGCTGTGTTCTGGCAATCTTCCTGCCATGGCTTCCAAAGTGGCCAGAATGACAGGCGTGTGCCACCACGGTTGGCTCATTTTTTTGGCTTCTTGTAGAGATGAGATCTCACCAAGATGCCCAGGCTGGTCTAGAACTCGGGGGCTCAGGCCATCCTCTTGTCTCGGCATTACAGAGCCCTGGGATGACAGGCATGAGCCCCTGCTACCAGCCTCCACACCCCTCTCAGGGCCCCACTGTGAGACCCACTCCTTTCTGATGACCTGGGAACCTGGAGACTGCATCTGGAGTCCCCCACCAAGCCCTCCCCAGAGGGAGTGCTTGGTGAGGGCGTGTCTCCACCAGGATGCCCTCCACCTTACTCATTCCCCAGGGTCGACCTGATTGCTCCTCCCAAGGACTACCTTGTAGAAAGGGAGGATGTGACTCTCAAACCTTCTGTGGGGGGCAGCCTGTCTCCTCAGCACATGGGCAGACCAAGATGGGAAGATAGCTGGAGACTGGGAGCATGAGAACAGGTTGGACAACTTAGCAAGCCCCCATCACGACTCAAAGCAAAACCCAAAAATACTTTAGGTAAGGGCAGGGCTCAGTGGGAGGATCGCCTCCAGCCCAGAATTCAAGACCAGGCAGGAAGAGATGTCAAACAATGGAAAGCCTGTGATCTCAGCACTTTGGGAGGTACAGGACGAGAGGATGGCCCGAGATGAGCAGTTTGAGGGCAGGCTGGACAACCTACTGAGTGAAGAAAAGAAGGAAAGAAAGAAAGTCCATTCTCCTCTAAACCTTCTGCCCTCAGTCCTTCACCCCCTCATGTGAGAGTCCTTCAAGCTTGACAACTTCCAGCCCCACCCCCCCATGGCTGCCCCTGCTTTGATGCAGGAATTCCCGAGTCTCCCTGGCCAGGTTTCTGCCGGCCTTCCTCTACGAGGTTATAAATGTGCCCCAGGCAGGCTGACCCTCCCACCCAGCAATTAGGACTTCCACCAAGAAATGCCAGGGACACATCCCTTACCCAGGGACTTTTCTTGCCCCCAATCCCATTTCACCTGACTCTAAAGACAGTCGCCCTGTGAACACGGCATGCACAGTTGAGAATCTGTGTATGATTCTGATGTTTTGGAGACAGGGTCTGTCTCTGTGGCCCAGGCTGGGGCCCCAGGACATGACCATTGTTCACCACCATCCTCGAATTTGTGGGGGCTCTGGCAATCCTCTAGATTCAGCCTCTGGCATGGCTGGGATGATGGACACCTGTATCACAGACACCCTGTTTGGATGGGTGCAGAGACAGGGTCTCCCTGTGTGGTTTGGGCTGGCCTTGTGATCCTGTGACCAAGCCAAACTCCCATCTCAGCCTCCCAGAGTGCTGGGATTCCAGGCGTGGGCCTCAGCGCCAGGCTTTTTGGT
This sequence comes from Carlito syrichta, assembly GCF_000164805.1. NCBI lineage: Eukaryota > Metazoa > Chordata > Mammalia > Primates > Tarsiidae > Carlito > Carlito syrichta. Next base: position 3,086 of record NW_007231544.1, on the reverse strand, counting down.
TAGTTTTTGATGAAGGAGCAAGACCGGGCTCAGGGGCTCAGCCTCGTCCTCCTAGCATTTTGGGAGGATGAGGTCAATGAGTGGCCCTAGCCCACATTCCAAGACCCGCCTGGGCAACTTGGTGAGATCTCGTCTGTACCCTCCATCCCAAATGAGCCAGGTGTGGTGGCATGTGCCTGTCTTTCTGACTCCTCAGAAGGCAGGGGAAAATCTCACCAGAACCCAGTGGGTAGAGGCTGCAGTGGCTGGGAGCAATCCACCGCCCTCCAGCCTGGGTGACTGAGTTAGACTCTGATTCAAAGAAAAACAGGAGAAAAGGGAAAAAAAGAAGAGCATCCATTTGTGTGTAGTGGGATCATCATGAACAGACAGAGATCATTTGGGAAAGAAACCTGAGACTTGGGCCTAGAATTCCTGAAAGACATAGGATCAGCAGAAAATCGAACTGTGGCTTTGGGAGGCTGAAGCAGTGGACCGCTGGAGCCTGGGAGTTCGAGAACAGCCTGGGCCATGTAGCAAGACCACATCACTCCTGGGAATGCACACACAAGAGTTGTGTGTGGTAGCACCTACTGTCCCGAACACAAAATGTGGTCACCTTCCTCCCAGGACATTCCTTTGCTTCACCCCTCCAACAGAACACACGAGTCCAAGCCAGGCACCATGGCACACAGCCCTCAGCCCTGCACCCTGGAAGGCCAAGGTGGGTGGCAGCCTGAGCCCAGGGGTTGGAGATCATCCTGGGTGATGTGGAAAGACTTCATCTCAGTGAGAGGTCTCCAAAATTGAGTCAGGCATTGTGACCCCAGACTCTCGGCTGCTCGAGGGCTGAGAAGTTAAGACCACCTGAGCTCCACAGGTCAAGGCCCTGGGAGTCACAATCATGTCGCTGCACCCCAGCCTGGCCACTGGAGACTCAGGTGACAAAAAAGGTGTCTCCCAGGTGCATCATGATGGGTGTCCATGGCTCCCCAGGGAAAGGTCCATGTGGGCAGGTGACAATGGAGTGATCCAGAGAGAAAGGGGCCCACACCCCACCCAATGTGGCAAACCAGGCAACAAACCTGGGCTGGCCACAGCATTCCACACCACTTTGATCACTCTGTGCCTGACAGCTGCCCTACATTGGGGCTGTCTGTTCCTTGAGATCACACATGTGTTTTCCATAAAGCATGAGTGTGGAGGGTGGAGGCAGGCCTCATGGGACGTGTGGCCAAAAGTATAGGATGGACTTCCCGATGTCCACCTTTGAAACCTCCCAAGAGCAACAGGCAGGATAGTGCCTTTTCCTCTCCCATCCCTGAGCGTGACACCTCATGCTGGGTGTCAGGGGTGGTGGTGATAGCGGTGGTGGTGATTATTATTATTTAAAGTTGGAATCCCAGTTTGGTGCCCAGGCCTGAGTGCAGGGGCATGCTCAAAGCTACCAAGTACTCTAATCGCCAGACTCAGGTGATCCTCCCACCTTGACACCCGAGTGACTGGAACCACAGGCTTGCACCACCACGCTCATCTACTCTTTGGATTTACTTTTCATGGCCGAGACGAGGTCTCACCCAGTGTCCCGGGTTGGTCTTGACCCGCAGGCTCAGGCCATCCACTTGTTTCAGGCTCTTAAGTGGTGGGATGCCAGGCTGTGCCCCTGAACCTGGCCTGTATTTGTGTTGGTGGGGGTTGGTATTAATATTCTGAATCAGAATCCTGCTCTGTCACCCAGGCCAGAGCACAGGAGCCCACTCTCGGCCACCACAGCCTCCATCTTCTGGGTTCCAGTGATACTCCCGCCATGACCTCCACAGTGACTCGAATGACAGGTACGTGCCACCACGCTCGGCTCATTTTTTTTACTTCTTATACAGACGAGGTCTCACCACGGCTGGTCTCGAACCAGGGGGCTCAGGCCAACCTTTCACCTCAGCCTCCCAAAATGCTGGGGTGACAGATGTTGGCACTCATGCCAGGTCTTCACACCCTTCTCAGGGTCCCACCTCAAGGCAGGCTCCCTTCTGACGACCTGGAATCCTGGAGATGGCAGCCAGAGTCGCACACTGAGCCCACCCCAGGGGAGGACCTGGTGCAAGGACATGTCTCCCCCAGGGAACCCACACCTCTGCCCACCTCGATCCCCAGTGTGGACCTGTTGGCTCATCCCAGGGTCCGAATCAGGGAAAGGGAGGGCATGACTCTCAAACTGTCTGTGGGGGGCCAGCCGGGCAACTCATGCATGTCTCCTCATGACTCTGGGAGCCCGAGATGGGAAGAATGCTTGAGACCTGGAACTGAGACCAGGCTGGACACCATAGCAGTCCCCACTTTGAACCCAAGCTAAACCCAGAAAACCTTGGGTGAGAGCAGGCATCATTAGGAGGATCACCACTGGCCCAGAGTTCAAGACCATGCAGAGAGACCAGGATGTTGACCAAATTAAAAGCCTGTGATCACAGAAATTTTGGAGGCCCAGGGAGAGTATGGCCTGGGTTGTTTTGTTTGACAACAGCCTGGGCAACCTAGTGAGGAAAGAAGAAAGAAGGAAAGAGAGAAAGAAAGAAAGAACGAAAGAGAGAAAGAAAGAAAGAAAGAAAGAAAGAAAGAAAGAAAGAAAGAAAGAAAGAAAGAAAGAAAGTCCATTCTCCTGCATACTTTCTGCCCTCGGTCCTTCCTCCCTGCACCCCACATGTGAGGGTACGCAAGCTCAGGTCCTTCGGGTCCCAAGCCCCCCCCCAGTGGCTGCCCTGGCTTTGGTGTGGGAGTTCCCAAGGCTCCCTGACTAGGTTTCAGCTGTCTTTCCTCTCTGAGGTGAGAAATGTGCCCCAGGCCGGCCGACCCTCAGACTCAGAAATAAGGACTTTCCGCCAAGAAAGGCCAGGGACACATCCCTCACCAGGGGACAATTCTTCCACCTGAATTTCAATTTTCTTGGCTCTAAAGCCAGTGGCCCTGTAAACACACCATGCACAGTTGAGAATATGTGTACAATTCTGATATTTTTTGGAGACAGGCTCTGGCTTGTATCTAGGATGGGGCCTGGGAACATGTCTGTCATTCACTGCCCAACCTTGAAATCTTGGTCTCTGGAGATCACCCTC
>NW_007231543.1:0-10245 GCF_000164805.1 Carlito syrichta | reverse complement strand
CTGGTTTTAAATCTCAAGAGTTAACGGGGCTGGCCCTGTTCCCCTCCACCCCTCCCCCCCCAAAAAATGAGCCCAGGTGGCTTGTGATGGGAAGGAAGGAGTAGCCTGGAGGTGAAAGCATGAGGATGAGCCTTTCCTCTGATCCCCTTGTGAGAGCATCTGTCACACAGTGGGGGCTGAACTAGGATTTGTTGGTCAGGCTGCCCGGGCAGCATTGGAGAGTCAGCAGAGGAAAGGGAGGGGAGCTCCCTGAAGGTAGGATCAACTGGGAGGGGTTAACACAGGAGTGGGACTTTGGCAAGAGCAGGAGGAGAATTAAGAATTGAGGAGAGGCTGCCAGCGGCCTGTCTTGGAGACATCAGAGCCCAGATGATAGGATTTGGCTCTTCTCCCTGACCCAAAGCCTAAATCTTTCCCCTTAAATCTGTCCTTAGTCCTGGACCCTCTTCTGCTCAAACAACTCCCATGGCTCCCTGCCACCCACAGGATAAAGACAATACTTGGTCTGTGGGAGAACCCACCATCAGCATGGGAACCCTGAGGTCAGTCAGAGAGGCAGTCAGGCTCAGGCTCCTGAGCTCAGAGACACCACCCTCCCTCTATCCAACCACAACCTGGATCCCTGAGTTCCCTCAAACGCTCCCCACCCCCCAGCTGACTCTCAGAGACACTCAGGAAGAAGTGACAGCATAGTTTTATTTCCAGAAATCGGCCAAGGTAGGTGGGTGGGGTCTGGATGGATCCCAGATCTGGCCCAGGTGGGTCACTAGGGGCCTGCCCTCACTGGCTCCACCCACAGTCACAGCCCGCCCTCTGCACGCAGGACAAGCTCGGGTTTCCTACGGGGCTTGGTGTCATCTGGTGGGACGGAAACACAGCAGTTGAGCGCCAAGACCACCTTCATCTCGGTCATGGGGAACGTCTCCCCAATGCAGTTCCTGGGAGCGGGGTTAGGGACTGTGACTGCAACCAGGACGCCCATGGGCCCCATCACGCCTGGAAGCTGGCCCGGGATCCCCACCACCACCAACTCCACCCAGATCAGCTTGAAGGGCAGAGAGGGGTCCCGTGCCTGGGACTCCCATGTGGGCTTGCATATCCCCCGAGTCTGATACAGACTCCAGCCCCCAACTCTGACACCAGTGGAAGCGGGAGGGGCTCTGAGTACACTGCGCACCACTCATGAACCTACACAACCTCCATTCTCCAGACCTGTGCGCATAACCTCCTGAGGAAGGGAGGAATGGAGAGCTGGAATTCTGACCATCTGCAACTATTCCTGCATTCCCCCCTTTCCCTCCGGCCGCCCCCACTGCCATGCCTCTCCCCCATCACCTCAGACATGCTGCCCTCACCTGTGCCCTGACGAGAAGGGAATAAAAGCCAGAGGCGACCTCTCCTTGATGTTTTCTAGGTCAAAGTGAAAGGGATCGTAGACCTGGAGGCAAGACCAAGACAAGCTTGCTGGGTGGGGTCTTCCAGGACAGCCTTGGAGTTGTGTGTGTGGCAGGGGGAGGTGATGACAGACTTCCCCATTCAAAACCCTGCTCCCTCTCCTAGGACCCTTGTAATGGACAAGGGTTTGGGGATGGACATCACCTCAGGGTCTGGCCACACTGCTGGTTGTGATGAGTCCTGAACATGCTGATGAGGCAGATAATACCTGTGGGAGAGGAGGGCAGTCAGGGCAAGTCCCACTACTGATGGGCTCCTCTTCCTGCCCAGGAGTCTCCTCACTTTGACATGGTGGGCACCTTTAGGGATGACACAACCATCAGGGAGCACAGTGTCCTGGGTATAGTAGCGGAAGATGACTGGGACTGGGGGTTGCAATCACAGACTCTCCTTGATGCACACAGTCAGGAAGGACAACTGGGCCAGGTCCTCCCTAGGAAACCCCAATAATTATCTAGGGAGCAAAAACAATCCATGCCTAGTGAGACCCTTTCTCCCTGTAACAAAATGAAGTCCAGATGAGTCAAATATTTGAGAAGCAGAAAAGCAGAAGTACCAGAGAAAAATCAGCCAGCTATTTTTAAAAGATTTTTCTTCTAAAAACAACATCCAGGGTGAACATGGTGCCTCATGCCTGCAATTCCAGCACTTTGAGGAGCCAAGGTAAGAGGATTCCTGAGCTGGGGCGTTCGAGACCAGCCTGGACAAGTATGAAAGATCTCGTCTCTCCAATAAATCAAAAAAATTAGCCAGATGTGGTGGCGTGCACCTGTAGTCCCAGCTACTTGGAAGACTGAGGTGAAAGGATCACATGAGCCCAACGGGTAGAGGCTGTGGTGGCCATGATCATACCACTGGACTGCACCTGGGCAACAGAGTAAGACTATGAAAAAAAATTAACATCCAAAAGACAATTGAAAAGAGGATAAGGATAACAAATTTACATAAAAATAAATATTCCTCATGGTGAGAGAGCAAACTCTAAATGCAAGTAAGAAACAAAACTAACAGATCTAGTGTTTTGTTCTTATATATCATTGCATTACTAGCAAGTGCAATTAGACAGGAAATAAAGGAGGGTGAAGCAATTTGGTATGTGGGGGGAAATTTATCATTTTGGCAGATAGTGATTTTATACTTAGAAAACACAATAGAATCTACTGAAAAAAATTTGTATAAACTTTACAAATTAGGCCAGGTGCAGTGGCTCATGCCTACAATCCCAGCACTTTGGGAGGCCGAGGTGAGTGAATTGCCCGAGCCCATGGGTTCAAGACCAGCCTGGGCAACTTGGTGAGACCTTGTCTTTACAATAAATAAAAAATTAACCAGGCGTGGTGGTGTGTGCTTGTAGTTCCAGCTACTTGGAAGACTGAAGCAGAAGGATTGCTGGAGTCCAGCAGATCGAGGCTGTGGTGGCCATGAGCATACCACTGCACTCCAGTCTGGGTGACAGAGTGAGACTCCAGCTAAAAAAAAATTACAGATTTATTAAGGAAACTGATTTTTTTCCTTAAACTTTCTTCTTTTTTCTGTAGCTATTTAAAATTTTAATACATTATACACCTAACTGATTCAAAATCTGTAAGCTATATATCACTTACCCTATGGTTAATACCACCTGCCTCCCCCCCACACACACAGGTTGCTTAGTTTATTATCTTTTATGTATTCTTCCAAAGCTACTTTTTAGCATCTCAAAAAATATATTAAATAGCACACTATAAACTGTGTGTGCTGCTCTGTATCATCTTCATTTAACAATATGTCACTCTCTTCCTGTGATTTCCTGGGACTTGTCTCAAAATAGTGTTTTTCTAATCTGGAGCTATAAAATAATTTCCCCATGATTTCTTCTAGTGATTTTAAGACTCCTTTTTTATTTTTTGTTTTTATTTTGACTTTCATTTTAGAGTTGTAGGGCATATGTGGGAATTTGCTGCATAAGGAAATTGCGAGCAGGTGAGGTCTGGGCTTCTAGTGAGCCCTCTCTTCCCCTAGTAGTGGACATGGCACCCAATGGGCGGTTGTGTGCCCCTTATCTCCTTCTCCGTGCCTCCCCCCATTAGTAGTGCCCAGCATTGACTTCTTTTTTAAAATGTTTAAATATTTGATTAATCTGGCCATTATCTTGTTATAAGACATGAGAAGCAGATTGAGTTGACTTTCCTCCAGTTGACTCTTCAGTTGTCACAAAAGCTTTTATTAAATAATCTATCACTTTTCTGTTGGTATGAGACACACAGCAAGTACCATGTAATATGTTCATAAAATTTATATGCATAATTAGTTTTTTCCAGATAGAAATAATAACTAACAGAAAATAACCATAAAAGATAAGATGCTAGGATGGGCGCAGTGGCTCAAGCCTGTAATCCCAGCACTTTGGGAGGCTGAGGCGAGAGAATTGCTTGAACCCAGGGGTTCAAGACCAGCCTGGGCAAATTGGTGAGACTTCATCTCTACAATAAATCAAAAAATTAGTCAGGCTTGGTAGCACGCACCTGTAAGTCCAGCTACTTGGAAGGCTGAGATGGAAGGATCGACTGAACCCAGGAGATCAAGGCTGTGATGGCCATGAGGATGCCACTGCACTCCAGCCTGGGTGACAGAGTGAGACTCCAACTCAAAAAAAAAAAAAACATTAAAAAAATAAGATGGTAATAATATAAAGTGCCTGGATTAAATTGAATGAGAAACATAAAATCTCTATATTTCAAATGAATTTATAAATTTCCCTCAATCCCAATAAAAGATACATTTACCCAAAGTGGCAGGAGTATCTAAGGGTTCATTAACAAAACATGCATAAGATCTCTAAACAAATATTCTAAACTCTATTGCAAAACTAAAGATTATTTGACTAGATGGATATCCACGCCACACCCTGGGATAGTATGGGTCAGTATTGTAAAATGACCCATTTTCCACATGTCAGCCATATATTCGAGTCAGCAAATAAAATATATTTAATTCAAATGAAAATCTACCTAACTTTTTTAGGAACTTGATAAACATACTCTCAAATCTCCCTGGGCGAATAAGAGATTATGAGGAGCTATATCAATCTGAAAATAGAATATTACAAAGGGGAAAGTCACTCTACCAGAGACTAAAAATTATTACAAATGCACAGTAATAAAACTGGGGTAGCACTGTTGCAGAAACAAGAAAATAGACCCATGGAATAGAACAGAGAGCTCAGAGACAGACAGGCAAATGCATAAAAACTTCACACTTGGTAAGGGATGCCTCACAAAACCCTGGGCAATGGATGGATAGGATGACTGTAATGAAAAGTTGGACAACTTTGACTTCATAGAAATTAAACAAAAGTGTCTCCCTAAAGTCAAAAAGTAACCCTTTACAACACAAGACAGAAAAAAGATTAATTTTCATGTACATACGTGAATATGAAAAAAGACCCAAAGAAAAAGCATAAAAAAAGACAACCACTTCCAGAAAAAAACAAATGACTTATCAACATGTGCAAAAGATGTTCAATCTCACCCTTATTTAAAGAAATGTCCATCAAAAGAAGAAATATGAAGACTGATAAAGATTTTAAAATTAATAATATAATAATACTATTGGGAAAGCTTGTGCCATCCAACTCAGCTAATGGGAATGTATTTTCAACCATAATTAAAATTGCGTAATGCAAATGGCCTGTGATTCAGCAATTGCAGTTCTGGGAATTTGTCCTGCAGACATACCCCCACATGTAAGCAATGGTCTGTGTGCACACATCCCAACTGCAACAGACTTAACTTAGCAAAAGGTTGAAAACAAGGCAAATATACATTGATGGGAAGATATTTAGACAAATGATGCTACATCCATACAATAGAATAGATGCAGCAACCCAAAAGGAGGAAATAAGAATCATCTGTCTTATCATACATTGCAGGCCGAAAGGTAAATCAGCATAGAGACTCTGGAAGGCAAGTTGGCAATAGCTGCTGTAATTGAAAATGTTTGTACAAGTATCTTCCACTTAGCTAGGGGTGAACTCAGATTGAGCGCAGGAGCTCATACTTGCAATCCCAACAATTTAGGAAGCTGAGGCAGGAGGATTGCTTGAGCCCAGGAGTTCAGGACCAGCCTGGACAAGATAGCAAGACTTTGTCTCTACAAAAAATAAAAAAACTAGCCAGATGTGGTGCCACACGTTTGTAGTTCCAGCTGTTCTCAGGAGGATGAAGCAAGAGGATTGCTTGGGTCCAGGAGTTTGAGGCTTCAGTAAGCCATGATTGTGCTACTGCACTCTAGCCTGGATGACAAAGTGAGACTCCAACTCATAAAAATAAAAATAAAAAACACATACCGTTGAACTGAATAAAATATGGAATGCTGGGATGCTATGCAGCATGCAGAAAAAAATAGCTATAAGAACATTCATGAGTGAAAAAAAGTTACAAAATGTATATATATGTAAATGCAAAGGGGCAAAAAACATATGGTTATTCATATGAAGGTAGAAGAGATGAGAGATAGATTCGATAGATAGAGATAGATAACTGATAGAGATAGATAGACGATATAAAGATAGATAGATGATAGATACATAGATAGGTAGACAGAAAGATAGATGCTAGATAGATAGCTGACAGAGACAGACAGATAGATAGATGATGATACATGATAGAGATAGATAGCCAATAGAGATAGATAGCTGACAGAGATAGATAGATGATAGATAGATCGATAGCTGTTAGAGATAGATGATAGATAAATAGCTGATAAAGATGATAGGTCGGTAAATAGATAGATAGATAGATAGATAGATAGATAGATAGATAGATAGATAGACAGGCAAACCCATGGCTCTAGAGATCCCTCAGAAGAAAGGAAGAGATCAAGTGAAATGGGAAGAATATTAAAGATAAACCTAGTCTTATCTGTAATGTCTCATTTACCAGTGCAAGAAGAACTAATTATCATCCTTGTTTTTATAATTCAAAACTCATTTTTCATGAGGTATATATACACAATGGAATATCACTCAGCCTTTAAAAAGAAGAAAATTCTCTCATTCGTGACTACACAAACAAATCGGGAGGACCTTATGCTAAATGAAATAAGCCAGGCACAGAAAGACAAATACCACCTGATCTCACTTATCTGTGGGATCTAAAATAGTCAAGTTAGCCAGGTGTGGTGGCTCACACCTATAATTCCAGCACTTTGGGAGGTTGAAGGATTGTCTGAGCTCTGGAGGTCAAGACCCGCCTGGACAACATAACAAGACCTAATCTCTACCAAAAAAATCAAAAATGAACTGGACGTGGTGGTGTGCACCTGTAGTCCCAGTTATTCAGGAGATTGAGGCAGCAAAGGTCAAGACTGTGGTGAGCCGTGATCATGCTACTGCACTCCAGCCTGGACAACAGAGTGAGATCCCAACTCTAAAATAATAGAATAATAAAATAGTCAAGTTCACAGAAATACAGAGAATAATAGTGGGTACCAGAGGCAGGGGCTGGGAAGAAGGGAATGGGAGAGGGAATGGTGAGGGAAATTTTCTGTGAGAGAAGAAATACATTTTTGCTACCTACTGCACAGTTTCGTGACTCTAATAAACAATGTATTGTATTATTTAAAATTACTAAAAGAGTAAATATCAAATGTTCTCACCAAAAAAATAATAAATACATGAGATGATGGACATGTTTAGTTTGACTTAATCATTAAATGTATAAATATATCATAGCATCACATTGTACAGCATAAATACATATAGTTAAAACTTGTCAATTATCTACATGATGCATCCTTGTAGCAAAAAAGTCATTTGGACCCCCTAAAGCCATTGAAATAAAAGCTTTTTAAAAAATAAAATAAAACAGTAATATTTTAACAGCAAACTCATTTCCCAAGACTTACATTTTGAGAAAAAGAAAATGTCTCAGAGATATATTGTTAATGTGCAGATTGTATCTATTTTAAATACTTTCATTTGTACAGAAAAAGAAAGTGTGTGTTCATATAAATATTGGCATCAGGATAGTCATTCTCTGGAAAGACACACAGGAAATCATTGACCATAGTCACGATTGGGCAGGGCTTAAAAAGAAAGTTAATTTTTATCACAAACTCTTCTGGACACTTTTTGGGGGGTACCAAGTGCATAATTTGGCCTGAAATCTTGGGTTTAAAAGCATAAAATTGTTTCTATGTCTCACAGGACTGTTGTGCTGAGCAAAGGCTTGCAGTGGAGGACTTCCAAAACACCTGTCTGATCCACTGCCTCCTCTCCATCCTCCAGCCCCTGCCTGGCCTAGCTCAGACCTCAAGATGTCCTCCCTGTACCCTCATCCTTCCCAGTATGCCCTCCACACTAGCCTTAAATTTTCTTTATGGTACTGCTGGGAGAAGTGACTCACACCTGTAGTCCCAGCATTTTGGAAGACCACGGTGAGAGGATTACCTGAGCCCAGGAGTTTGAGACCAACCTGGGCAACATGGCGAGACCTCGTCTCTACAATAAACCAAAAAATTAGCTGTGCTTGGTGGCACACACTGTAGTCCCAGCTACTTGGAAGGTTGAGGTGGAATGATCACCTGAGCCCAGCAGGTCAAGGTTGCAGTAGCTGTGATCATGCCACTGCACTCCAACCTGGGTGAAAGTATGAGACTCCAACTCAAAAAAAAAAAGGAATTTGTGGTACCCAGATCTGACCTGTCCCTCTCTTGCTCAAACACATCCCATAGTTTTCCATGTCCCTTGGGCTAAAATCTAGGCCGTTAAGATTTTTTCCATGCCAGGTGCAGTGGTTCACATCTGTAATACCAGCACTTTGGGAGGCAGAGGTGAGAGGATTGCCTGAGCTCAGGGGCTCAAGACCAGCCTGAGCAACATGGCGAGACCTTGTCTCTACAATAAATGTAAAAAATTAACTAGGCATAGTGGTACATGCCTGTGGTTCCAGCTACTTGGAAGGTTGGGACAGAAAGATCACCCGAGCTCAGCAAGTCAAGGCCGCAGTGGCCATGAATGTACCACTGCACTCCAGCCTGGGTGACAGAGTGAGACACTGACTCCAAAAAAAAAAAGATTTTTTTTCCCAAGTCTTCCATAGCCAATCTCTGCTGCCATCTCCACTTTCCTCGTCTCATCATGACTCAGTAATTCTCTCTCTCTCCCCTTCTCTGTCTCCTTTCTCTCTCTCCCCCTCTCCTTCTCCCTCTTTCTCATTCCCTCTCCCTTCTTCCTCTCTCTATGCCTCTATCCTTCCCCCGCACACACTACCTTATCTCAATATCTCCCCACCTCCACTTTTACCCAGGATGTCTTCTTGACCTACAGCACTGTTCCACAGGATGCTCCCCCACCAGACTGGGAGACCCTGGAAAAGAGGTTCTTGGCTGGGTCCTTCCCAGGTCTCCAGAGCACAGAAAGCTGCTGTGAACACAATCAGGCAGTGGAAGAGCAGTGTGCAAGCATTTGCTGAATGAAGACTGGATGGATGGATGAAGCAGATGTTCTGGGCAAGCGATGAATGACTTTTACCTCCAGGTGCCCTTTATGAGTCCCTGGACTGGATAGTAGGACAGGACTTAGGGTGCAGAAGAGCAAACATTCAGAAAGAGAAGAAGTTTGAAAATATTGTATTTCAGGGAGAAAGGAAGGGAGTGGAGGGGAAGTTCATTTACTGAACATGTGTGATGTGGCATCAATGGCCCTCACATCTTGCCACCAATTCTCTCAGCAGCCCAGATCTTTCTGCCCTAAAAGCCTACAACCTTTCCCCTGTTAGCCAGGCTGGGTACCAAACCCGGTCTCTGTCTATGTTCTTATTCCCACTAAGCAATAGTGGGTAGAATTGACCAAAACAACTTTCCCTCTCCCCACTTGGGGAGTAGAACCCGTGAGAGGACTCAGGAAGAGGCCTTGAGGCCCTGCACTCACCATTCAATCTCTGGTCTCACGGTTGCTCAGGAGGATTTGCATCTTTTGCCGACAGCACTCTTGGTATTCTGGGTGCTTTGCAAGGTGGTACAGGACCCAGGAGAGGCCACTCGCCATGGTGGCATGGCCTGAGGAACAGCAGGTAGGTGTGAGTCTCTGGGTTGCTTCACACCAGGCATCCACACATTGAGGTTTCATGGGGGAACGAGAGGAGAAGGAAGATGAACAGAATAGAGTGATCCAAGATGGAGAGACCCCTGTCCACACTGTAGTCCACGCTGGGACCCTCATCTTCAAACATGAAGGTGTTTAAAGAAGTTCAAACATGTCCTCATCTGACAACTCTTTCCCATCTTCATCCTGGAGAGAAGGCATGGCCCCTCAGATCACACTAGCTCTAAGGTTCCTGAGTCTAACCTGGGACAATGTCTGAAGATCCATCCACCTTCCAGAAGCCCAAGCCCACCCTACACTCCTAGATCTCTTTTAGTCGCCATTTCCAGAGCCCCCACCCCATGGACTTCCTTCCAGGCTTCCTTGCCTCCTATTTTGTCCCTGGTGGAATGAATCAATCATCCATGAAGATTTTCATGTTCCTACATAATGAGAGCTTTCTGAGAAAAAGTTACTGGCAGCTTGGGTTCCTGATTAATTAGACTGCAATTTTCCTTGGAAGTTAGAGATTGGGTATTGCTCTGAAAATATTTGCTCACATTCTGAAGTGGTAAATCTAGAATCTTATCCTAAAGACTTTCGGGTGGTAAGTTTACAGACTTTGGCATCTCACTGAAGCGTAGTTTGTGCTCAAAAACAAAGTGTCTCTCTCTCTCTCTCTCTCTCTCTCTCTCTCTCTCTCTCTCTCTCTCCCCACTCCCTCT
>NW_007231542.1:7781-9509 GCF_000164805.1 Carlito syrichta | reverse complement strand
TGGTTTGCCAGGTAGCTAGTTACCTAAGTCAGCTAGTTAAATCAGCTTGCTAGCTAGTTACTCAACTAGTTAAGTCAGTTGGCTAGCCACCTGCCTAGGTTGGGTAGCTAGCTAGTTAAGTCAGCTGGCTTGCCAGCTGCTAGCAAGTTCAGTCACCTAGTTAACTCAGCTCAATAGCCAGCTGGTTAGCTAGGAAGCTAGGTAGTTAAGTCAGCTCAATAGCCAGCGGGACACCTAGGAAGCTAGCTACTTAAGTCAGGTGGCAAGCCAGTGGGATATGTATGTATCTAGCTAGTTAAATCAGCTGGCTAGCCACCTGTCTAGCTAGTTATGTCACCTAGTTAAGTCAGCTGGATAGTCAGCTGGTTAACTATTTAGGTCAGCTAGTTAAGTTAGTTGGCTAGCCCGCTGGCCAGCAGGTTAAGTCAGCTAGTTATTTCGAGTGGCTAGCCAACTGGTTAGCTCGGTAGATAGCTAGTTTAGTCATTGCATTAAGTTAGCTGGCTAGCCGGATGGCTAGTTTGGTGGATATCTACTTAAGCCAGCTGGCTAGCCGGATGGCTCTCTAATTATGTCAGCTAGTTAAGTCAGCTGGTTAGCCAGCTGGCTAGCTAGGTGGCTGGCAAGTTAAGACAGCTCATTAGCAGGCTGGTTAGGTAGGTGGCTAGCTAGTCAGGAGGTGGCTATCTAGTAAGCTAGCTAGTCAGCTTGCTAGCCGGCTAGCTAGTTAAATCAGCTAGTTCACCTAGCTAGTCAGCTAGATCACTAAGTCAGCTAGCCACCTAAATAGCCAGCTGGCTAGATAGTTAAGTAACCTGGTTAAGTCAGGTGGCTAGACACCTGGCTACCTAGGTAGCTAGCTAGTTATGTCAACTGTCCAGCCAACTTGCTAGCTATTTAAGTCAGCTAGTTAAGTCAACTGGCTTGCCAGCTGCCTAGCTAGGTAAAGAACGAATTAATCAGTTGGCTGGCCTGCTGGCTAGCTATTTAAGTCAGCTAGTTAATTCGGCTGTGTCCCAGCTTGCTAGATAGGTAGCTAGCTAGTTAAGTCAACTGGTTAGCCACCAGGCTAGCTAGTATTGTCAGCTAGTTATGTCTGCTGGCAAGACAGCTGGCTAACTAGTTAAGTCAGCTAGTTGAATCTGCTTGCTAACCAGCTGGCTAGCTGGTTAAGTCAGGTAATTAATTCAAGTGGCTAACCAACAGGCTACCTAGGTCACTCACTAGTGTGGTCAGCTGACTAACCAGCTGGCTACCTGGTTAAGTAAGCTGGTTAAGTCAGTTGGCTAGCCACATGGTTAGTTAGGTAGCTAGCTGATTCAGTCAGCTGGCTAGCCACATGACCACCTTCTTAAGTCAGCAAGTTAAATGAGCTGGCTAGATGGATGACTAGCTAGGTGGCTAGCTAGTTAAGCCAGCGGCCTAGCTGCATTCCTATCTAGTTAAGTCAGCCAATTAGCCAGTTGTCTAGCTAGGTGTCTGGCAAGTTAAGCCAGCAGGTTGGCATGCTTGTTAGGTAGTTGGCCAGCTAGTTAAGCCGGCTGTCTAGCCAGCTGACCAGCAGGGTGGCTGGCTAGTTAATCCAGCTGACTATCTGACTGTCCAGCTGGCAGGCTCCCTAATTAAGCTGTCTTACTAGCCAGTTGGCCAGCCCACTAGCTGGCTAGCTAGTTAAGTCCGATGGCTAGTAGTCTAGCCAAACATGTAGTTAGCTACTTAAGTCAGCTG
>NW_007231542.1:5752-6878 GCF_000164805.1 Carlito syrichta | reverse complement strand
TCATCCCCCTAGCCGGCCAACTAGTAAATTCAGCTAACCAATCAGCCTACTAGTCGCCTAACTTGTCAGCTGACATGTTAGGTCAGCTGAGAGGTTGCAGACAAGTAAGGCCAGTTAACTAGTTGACCTACTAATCGGCTGACTAGTTAGTTCAGCACACCAGCCATCCAACTGATTAACAGAGTTGACTATTGGGCCAACTTGTAAGCCAAAAAGTTAAGTCACCTAGCAAACTCGTTAAACAACTAGTTAATTCAGCTAGATAACTCGTTTACCAACTAGTTGAAAGAGGTAGCTAACTCATTAATCAACTCGTTAAGTCGGCTAGCTACCTTGTCAGCCAATTAGTTAGGTAAGTCACCAAGCTCAGTAGTTAGCTAACTATTTAAGTCAGTACTTAAGTCTGTAAACTAACTAGTTACCTAATTAGTTAAATCAGCTAGTTATTCAGCTAGTTAAAATGTTAGCTAACTATTTCAGGTTAAGTCAACTAGCTCAGTAGTTAAGTCAGCCAGTTAAGTCAGCTACCTAAGTAGTTAAATCACCTACCTAATTCAGCTAGTTAAATCAGCTTTCTAATTAAGTCAACTGGTTAAGACAGCTAGCTAGCTAGTTAGGTAATGGATTATGTCAGCAGGTTGAGTCAGGTAGTTAACTAGTAAACTAACTGGTTAAATCCGCTGGTTGGGTCAGCCAGCTAGCTAGTTAGCAAAGGAGTTGAGTCAGCTGACTGAGTAGGCTAGCTAGCTAGTTAGTTAACGAGTTAAGTCAGCTGGTTGATTCAGCTAGCTAGCTAGTTAGCTAACGAGTTAAGTCAGCTGCTTGAGTCATCTAGGAAGCTCATTAGCTGATGAGTTAAGTCAGATGACTGTCAGCTAGATAGCACGTTAGATAACATGTAAGCTAATTAGTTAGCTAGCATCTTAAGTCAGCTAGCTAGCTAGGCAGTTAACCATTTAAGTGAGCTTGTTAGCTAGGTAGTGAGCTAGTTAGTTAACTATTTAAGTCAGTTGTCTAGCTAGTAGCTAGCTAGTTAATTCAGCATATTAAGTCAGCTGGCTTGCTAGATAGTGAGGTAGTTAAGTCAGTTGGCTAGCCAGCTGGTTAGCTGGTTAAGTCAGCTAGT
>NW_007231542.1:1278-4478 GCF_000164805.1 Carlito syrichta | reverse complement strand
TCACCAGTTAAGTCACCTGGCCATCCAGCGGTCTAGCTATATAGCAAGCTAGTTAATTCAACTGTCTGGCAAGTAGTCCAGCTATTTAACTCAGCTAGTTAAGTCAGCTGGCTAGCCTGCTGGCTAGCTAGGTAACGAGCTTGTTAAGACAGTTGGCTAGTCAGCTGACTAGCTAATTAAGTCAGTTACTTAAGTCTGCTGACCAGCCTCCTAGCTAGCTAGGAAGAGAGCTAGTTAAGTTAGCTGGGTAGCCAGCTGGCTAACTAGTCAAGTCTGCCAGCTCTGGCAGCTGGATAGCTCGTTAGGTCAACTAGTTAAGTCTGTTGGCTAGCCAGTTGGATGGCTAGGTACCAAGCTAGTTAATTCAGATGGCTAGCTATTTAAGTCAGCTAGTTAACTCATCTGGATTCGCAGCTGGCTGGCTAGGTAGCTATATGGTAAAGTCTACTGGCTAGCGAGCTGGCTAGATAGTTAAATCACCTAGTTATGTCAGCTCTCTAGCCAGCTGATTAGCTAGGTACTTAGGTAGTTAATTCATCAGGCAAGCAAGCGGTATATGTCCTTAGCTAGATTAAGTCACCTAGTTAAGTCAGCTCACTAGCCAGCTGATTAATTACGTATTTAGGTAGTTAATTCATCAGGCAAGCAAGTGGTATATGTCCTTAGCTAGTTAGTTAAGTCAGCTGACTAGCCAGCTGGCTAACTAGTTATGTCAGATAGTTGAGTCAACTGGCTAGCCAGCTGTCTAGCTGGATAAGTAAACTATTTAATTCAAGTGGCAAGCCAACTGGCTAGCTAGGTATCTCGCTAGTTAAGTCTGCTGGCTAGCCACATGGATAGGTAGGTAGCTAGCTAATTAAGTCAGCTGGCTAGCTGACTGGCGAGTTAGTAAAGTCAGCAAGTTAAGTGAGCTGGCTAGTCGGCTGACTAGCTAGGTGGCTAGCTAGTTAAGCCAGCTGGCTAGCTGGATGGCTGTCTAGTTAGGTCAGCTGGCTAGCCAGCTTGCTACCTCGGTGGCTGGCAAGTTAAGACGGCTGGTAATCTGGCTAGTCAGGTAGGTGACCAGCTAATTAAGCTGGCTGGCTAGCCAGCTGACCAGCAAGGTGTCTGGCTAGTTAAGCTGGCTTTCTATCCCACTGTCTTGTCAGACTGCTGGCTAATTTTACCAGCTGGCTAGCCAACTGGTCAGCCCGCTACCTTGCTAGACAACTCCCAAACTAGCTAGCCAGTCAGATAGCTAGCTAGTTAAGAGAGGTGACTAGCAGTCTAGCCAACAAGGTAGCAAGCTAATTAAGTCAGCTTGCTAGCCAGCTGGCTAACTGGTTACATCTGCTATTTAAGTCAGCCTGATAGGCACCTGCCTAGGTAGGTAGCTACCTAATTAAATCAGCTGGTATGCCAGATGCCTAGCTAGTTAAATCACCGAGTTAAGTGAGATCACTAGCCAGTTGGCTAACTAGGTGGCTAGCTAGTTAAGGCAACTGGTTAGCAGGATGGCTATGTAGTTAAGTCAGCTATTTAAGTCAGCTAGTTAGCTAGCTGCCTAACTAGGTGGCTAGCATGTTAAATTGGCTTTTTTGTAGGCTGGTCAGTTAGGTGTCCAGCTAGTTAAGCCGGTTGGCAAGCCGGCTGAACAGCAGACTGGCTGGCTAGTTAAGGCGACTTGCTGTCCCACTCTCCAGACAGATATCTGGCTTTTTATCCTGGCTTAGTAGCCAAGTGGTAGCCCTCTAGCTAACAAGCCGGCTGCCTAGCCAGCTACCCTGCCAGGTAGGTAGCCAGTTAAGCCAGCTGGTTAGCCATCTAGCCAACCAGGTAGCTCGCTAGTTAAGTCAGCTGGCTAGCCAGTTAGACAGCCAACAAGCTAGTCAGCTAGATACATCAGCTAGCTAACCAGCTGGCTTGTTAAGTCCGCTAGCAAGTCAGCTAACTATCCAGCCAGCTATTTAAGTCAGCTAGCTAGTCAGGTTGCTAGTCAGGTAGTTAGTTAAGTCAGCTAGCTAGACAACTAGATATTCAGCTAGATAGTTAAGTCAGTTAGCCTCAAGAGAGATAGCTAGCTACTTAAGTCACAAGCTAGAGAGTTAGCTTGTTTGTAGCTACTTATGTCAGCTAGATAGCCAGCTATCTAGTCAGCTAGCTAGTCAAGTCAGCTGTCAAATCAGCAAGTTACTTAGCTAACTAGTCAGCTAGCAACTCAGCTACCTGGTCAGCTAACTAGTGGGCTTGCTTGCTTTGCATTAGGTCAGCTAACTAGTCAGCTCACTTGCATGCCAACCTGTCAGCAGACTAGTTGGCTCACTCACCAGTCAACAGGTCAACAAACTTGTCAGCTCACTCACAGGACAACTCAGCTAACTAATCGGGTTCCTCAACAGCCAACTAGTTAAATCAGGTCACTGGTCAGCTCACTCACCAGTTGACAAGTTAAGGCAGCTCACCTGTCAGCGCACTGTCCAGCTGACTAGTTAAATTGGCTCACCGGTTGGCTCAATAGCTGGTCAACTAGTTAAGTCTTCTGAGCTGTTGGCTCACATGCGAGCTGACTTAATTCAGCTGACCAGTGAGTTCAAATGCTGGCCAACTAATTAAGTCAGCTGACCAGTAGGCTCACTCGCTGGCTGACTAGTTAACTCAGCTGACAAGTCAGCTCACTCACCAGCTAACTAGTTAAGTCAGCTGACAAGTCGGACCACCCACTGGCTGTCTAGTTAATTCAGCTCAATTGGATCACTCACAGGCCGACCAGTTAAGTCAGCTAACTGGTCAGCCTACTAGCAGTCAACTAATTGAGTCAGCTAACCAACCAGCCGACTAATCAGCCACCTTGTCAGCTGATATATGAGCTCAGCTAACAAGTCAGTCGACTAGTTAAGACAGCTAACTTGATTGCCAACTAGTCGGATGACTAGTTAGTTCAGCAAACCAGCGTGTCAACTAGTTAACCTAACTAACTAGTGGGCAAACACGTCAGTCAACTAGTTGACCCAGCTAACTAGTTGGCTGACTAATCAGCCAACATGTTAAATCAGTTAACAAATTTGCCGAGTCATCAGCCAAAGTGTTAAACCAGCTAACTTGTTGGCCGACTAGCCAGCCAAAAAGTTATTTCACCTAGTTAACTTTTTAGAAAACTAGACAAGTCAACTAATATACTCGTTTACCAACTAGCTAAAACAGTGAATTAACTCATTAACCAA
>NW_007231542.1:0-1187 GCF_000164805.1 Carlito syrichta | reverse complement strand
CTGCTACATAACTAGTTAGCTAATTAGTTAAGTCAGCTAGTTATTCAGCTAGCTAAATAGTTAACTACATATTTCATTCAAGTAGTTAAGTCAGCTAGCTAACTAGTTAAGTCAGCCAGTAAATTCGGCTGCCTACATAGTTAAGTCAGCTAGCTATGTCTACTAGTTAAAACAGCTTTCAAATTTAATCAGGTGCTTAAGACAGCTAGTTAGCAAACGGGTTAAGTCAGCAGGTTTAGTCAGGTGGTTAGCTAGTTAACTGAAGAGTTAAGTCTGCTGGTTGAGTCAGCTAGCTAGCTTGTGAGCTAATGAGTTATGTAAGCTGGTTGAGTCAGCTAGCTAGCTTGTGAGCTAAGGAGTAAAGTCAGATAATTAAGAAAGCTAGCAAGCACATTAGATAATGAGTAAGCTAACTAGTTAGCTAGCTGATTAAGTCAGCCTGCTAGCCAGCTGGCTAGCTAGTTAAGTCACCTCGTTAAGTCAGTTCACTGGCCAGCAGGTTAGCTAGGTATTGAGGTAGTTAAGTCAGCTGACAAGCCAGCGTGCTATGTATATAGGTAGCTAGGTAAGTCAGCTCACTAGCCATTGGGCATCTAGTTATGTCAGCAAGTTAAGTCAGCTGGTTATCCAGCTGTCTAGCTAGGTAGCTTGCTAGTTACGTCTGCTGGCTAGACAGCTGGCTACTTCGTTAAGGCATCTAGTTAAGTCAGGTTGGCTAGGCTGCTGGCTAGTTAGGTAGATAGGCAATCAAATCAGCTGGCTAGACTGTTAAGTCAGCTAGTTAAGTCAGCTGGCTAGCCAGCTTGCTAGCTAGGTTGTTAGCTAGTTATGTCAGCTGTATATCCAGCTGGCTTGATAGTTAAGTCACCTAGTTAAGTCAGCTGACTAGCCTGCTCTCTAGCTAGGTAGCTTGTTATTTTTTCAGCTGACTAGACAGCTGGCTAGATAATTCAGCTGGAAAACCAGGTGGCAAGCTGTGTAGCAAGCTTGTTAATTCACCTGACTAGAAAGCAGGCCAGCCAGTTAAGACAGCTGTATAAGTCAGCTGCCTAACCATGTAGGGACCTAGTTAAGTCAGTTTGCTGCCAGCTGGCTAGCTATTTAGGTCAGCTAGTTATGTCAGCTGACTATCCAGGTGGCTAGAGAGGTAGAGAGCTAGTTAAGTCAGCTGGCTAGCCAGCTGGATA
>NW_007231541.1:29215-37205 GCF_000164805.1 Carlito syrichta | reverse complement strand
CTTCCATATGACCCTGCAATCCCCCTACTGGGAATATACCCTGAAGAACACAAATCACTCTATAAAAAAGATACCTGCACACGTATGTTTATCGCAGCGTTGTTCACAATAGCAAGAACCTGGAAACAACCATGCTGCCCATCAAAAGAGGACTGGATTAAAATAATGTGGTACATATACACGATGGAATACTACGCAGCCATAAAAAAGAACAAATTCATGAATTTCGCAGCAACCTGGATGGAACTAGAGTCTATAATACTGAGTGACCTCACACAGAAACAAAGATCAGAATATCACATGTTCTCACTCATATAATGGACCTTGAACATCCAATGTAATACTATAAGAAAATGACTGACGGTACTAGGAAACTATGGGGGGGAGGGAGATGGGATTAACAGTAGCAAATATCTGTCTGGGGCTGGGAAAACACCTCTTATCAACAGGGTGTCTGAATGAAACGTAATTGTACACCTAACCCTTAACTGTACCCCACAAAACTATAATAAAAATACTGATTAATTATTAAAAAAAAAATGTATACAGCTGTATAGCAAAACTTTAAACATCTATTAAAGAAACAAAAACAAAAACAAACAAACAAAAAAAAATTTACCACACCCATGTGCGAATTCAGCCAAGAATCCCAAACTTAGCCCCTGTAATAACAAAACAAGAGGCAATATTACAAACCTCCATAAAACAGACAACCAAAGCCACCCCATTTTCCTGGCTCTCAGTAGTCCAACAGGGAGTACGCTTTCACAACTACTCACATCTAGGCAACTTTTCTGACTGCTTCCTATGTGCAACCCTCAGCCGCCCCCCATTCACAGCAGTACCATTCATAGGAAATCTTACCACCCCCTGCACACAAAATCCTACTGTTCATTTCCCCTCACTATCAGGAATTCCCCTGTTCACAACCCCAACTCAACCATCACATGTCAGCATTACCTGTGCCCCTCCTGGCTTCTTCTTTTGGTGCAACAACACCCTTACTAAAACCTTTAAGTCATCATGTGTCCTGGTCACCCTGGTACCTCAGTTGACCCTATACACACAAGGGGAATTTGCAACAAAATGCACAATAAACAAACCTGCAACACTGATAGTGTCACCCCACCCCCGCCAGAAATGGGTAGTCTTTCTTCCTGTAATCGCAGAGTCTCTCTTGCCTCTGCTCTGGCAGCAGCAGGCCTAGGCAGTGGGGCTCTAGCATACAGCATTATCTCCTCCCAAGACTTAGCAAATAAACTACAACTTACATTAGAGGCCTCAGCAACGTCCCTAGCCTCCTTACAATGCCAAATCACCTCGCTAGCCCAGGTCACCTTACAAAATAGGTGAGCCTTAGATCCTCTAATGGCCGACAAGGGAGGCACTTGCCTCTTTCTCGGAGAGCAATGCTGTTGTTACATTAACGAGACTGGCCTAGTAGAAGAAAATCTAAACGTCCTCAACCATCTAAGTGATGAATTAAAACAGCGCCGCCAACAGCTAGACTCTTCTCCCTTCATCTGGTTGCAACACCTTTTTGTCACCTGGCTGGCCCCACTCCTAGGCCCTGTCATTTTAATTTGCGTTTTTTGTTTAATAGCTCCATGCATCTTTAAATTTCTCCAACAATGCTTAATTGAACTCTCAAATCAAAACCTTAACCTCCTATCACTCAATAGTTATCAACCTGTCCCAGTAGAAGAGTCAACACCTTGTCCCTAAACATCACTTAACTTTTTTTTTAGATATGTTCTCGTCCAGGTTCTCTATCTACCTCCACTGTCTACTCCAAGACAGCTGGTTACTACCGCCCTCGTGCCGGCTGGAGGAGTGGCCGGAACAAGTCGCCATTCTACATCTACAAGGGACTTTTATAGAGCTCTCTCCTTCAGAAATCTTCACCTTCAGCACTTATCTCTGGGCCCTGTTCTGGCTGGTCCTGTGCCCTTCCCCCACCTCACCCCACAATGCCCAAATCCAGCAGGAAGCAGCCAGAAAGAATAACGATGCCCCTCTCCCAAATAAACAGAAAAGGTGGGAATGACAGGCGCAGGAAATAGTCAGAAGGGCATCTCCCGAGATGGTGCTAAACACTATATGGAACCAAACAAAGACAACAAAGGCCCTAAGCTCCTGCTTTTCCCGCACACGTGAAACTTAAACCTATACACAAATATTATCTCCCTATAGGAATACTACCTCATAGCCCCTCCAATAAAGACCCTAGTATGGCACTGGCCAGCCCCGCCAGGCTCCAGTACAGCACTGGCCGCCCCCTCCCAAACCAATAAATACAGACATCTCTCGCTGTCGCTCTCTCACTCTCCCTCCCCTACCAGGTGGTTAGAGACCCTCTCTCTGTAGCCACTGCTCTAATAAATCTCTTGGCCTCAAAGGGTGCTAGTCTCACTGCGCACCACCTTCTTTCAGATATCTCCCTTGAGATAGTTACTAATTAAATTTAAAAAATTAGTAACTTTACTACAGAGAAATCTGGCAAAATCTATATTAACCAAGTAATCAAAGCTAACACCATCAGTTATAAGACATGCTGACACCTCCTGATATGATGCACTGAGCAACTGGAATTAAGCAAATCATGCCACTTACATGAGTATCAAGAAATCACATTCTTAGGAATAAATTGGAAAGAATATGTGCATGACACATACACTGAAAACTGTGTACATTTTAAAAGACAAATTTAAGAATGAATTGTTTTCCTGGATTGGGAGACTCCATTTTATTTAGATAGTGATTCTCCAAAAAATTGATACATGAATCAATGCAATCCTGATCTACATTCTATTTGTCTATTTTATAAATTTTATAATGTGATTCCAAATTTAATGCAAAGAATCTTAAATAATAAAAAAAAAATCTTGAGAAGGAAGAATAAGGTCAGAGTTATAGTGACTGGTTTAAGGAATACTATAGTAAAGCTTCAAAAATCAAGGCATTATGTTTGCTATAAGGATAGACATATTGATCCATGGAATAATGACCCCAGAAAAGGAATTAAACCTACATGGTAAATTAATTTCAAAGGGGCTTCCAAGGTAAATAAATGGAGGGGAAAAAAGCCTCTTCAACACAAATGCTGAAACAACTGGATATCCAAATAGGAAAAAAAAAAAAAAACCTAGAAAGCAAAAGTGCAACCTAGAAGAAAATTTTGGAAGAATTCTCTGTAACGTTAAAGTAGGTAGTAATATTTTATGTGGGGCAAAACAAAAAAAACACAAACTTGGATAAGAAACTTTATAACTTTAGTTTATCAAAATTAGTTACTCCTGGAAGAATATCTTTAAATATATGAAAAAGAAAACTATAGACTGAGAGAAAATATTTGCAATACTTTTATCTGACAAAAGACTGACATCCAGAATATATAAGAATATACAAAAAGCTCTTTAAGGTCAATAATAAAAAACAAAGCAAAGAAATTAAAAATGATCAAAAGATATATAATATCTTGCCACAAAATAAAGCATGTATATATATGGCCAATAAGCATGTGAGGAGATGTTTAACATTAGAAAGATGAAAATTAAAACTACCAGTATTGTATTAATTAAAAATACCTACAATAGCAAATGGTGGCAAAGATGTGAAACACGGAAATGAAACAAAGATCCAAAGCAATTTGTGGAAATATGAAATGGTACATCCACTTTGGAAAGCATTTTGACAGTTACTCATAAAGTTAAGTATTTACCACCTCTCGCAGGAATTCATCTCCTGAGTACTCACCCAAAAGAAATAAAAACATATGTTTGCATAAAGATTTGAACAAATGCTTTATTCACAGTAACTGAAAACTAGCAAGAGCTAAATGTTCATTGACAGGTGAAAAATAAACAGATGTGTTACATTTCACAATGGAAAATGGAATTTCTACTCATCAACAAACAAAGTGTCGAACATACATAACAACACGGGTCATTCCTGAAAATATGCTGAACAAGAGAGGCCTGACACAAAAGGGAGCATTGTGAATGACTTAGTTTCTTTAAAATTCTAGAAGAGACAAAACTAATGTACAGTGACAAAAGTATATCAGCTTTTGCCTACTCCTAGGGATGAGAAGAACTGACTAAAAGGGGCATGAGGGAATTTTGGAGAGAAAAATATTGTGTTGAAAGATGATGGTTGCATAAATGTATGCATTTGTCAAAACTCATTAAACCGTGCACTTAAAATGAATGCCTTTTATTGGTATGTAACTATGCCTCAATAAAATTCATTTTAAACAATCACACCTTTGAGGCAGCCTCAGAGCACAGAACTGCCTCTCATTCATATACATAGTTCGGTTCCGTGAGACTAATGAAATTTTGAAAAATTCTGCAAGTCCGATTGGCCTTCTTATTTTAGGTTACCTCAGAACCCAAAAGGGCAATGAAACTACTTTGAAAACCGTCTGACCTTTTTTGTGCTAGGAACACTTTTTAGCGATTCAACATAGAAAATGGAGAGCACACAAGAATCCCGTTTACTTGCAGCACTGCTGCAGCCTCAGCCCTGAGATCCAGAGTCAGTTCTTCAATTCTGGAGATAAGAGATGACAACTCCATGGCAGAGTCATAGTAGCACAAAATCTGACACAAGAACAAAAAGTATGTTCTTCCTGACATAACACGGGAGGGCGCTGATCTTGGAACTGGGATGTAAGATGTTAGTTTGCCACAGTGATTGGTATGGAGCCAAGAAAAACTTGCTCCTGGTTTCTGGGTCCCCAGTGCTGTGTTAAAGCTCCTTTACCAAGATTTCTAGACACCAGAGTGGAGCTGGGCATTCATTTAAAGGCCAGGTTATGCCTGCTGTAAGTTCTGCCTGCAAGGAAACAGCAGGGGTTTAGTTTTGATGTAGGGTAGAACCACCTGCAAATACTGGATAACCAGCTTCTCTCTTGCTGCTAGTCCAGTTGGTATTTTCTTTCTAGTAGCAGTGGGAGAGGACAATCCATTCTTCATTCCTGCTTTAGAAAGGAAGTTATAGCAACCATTTGCTGGTCAGGTATGCACACTCTGGGAGCTCAGCCTCTTAAGGCCATTTGTTTGCTACCTGTAATCTGCTTTTAGGACTTTTCCTATGTCTTGCTTAAATCTTCACAAAATATGGTTCTTAGATTATTGACTAGGCAATTCTGAGTCTGAACTTTTATTTTTAAAAAGTTACAAATTGTGTTATTTTCTTATAAAAGTTAAAAAAATGCAGGTGTTTCTTCAAAGTAATGCATTCTTTTTATTTTTTTATTTTGTTTTTTGGGGTTATTTTTTTTTGAGTTGGAGTCTCACTCTGTCACCCAGACTGGAGTGCAGTGGCCGCTCCTGGCCACTGCAGCCTTGACCTGCTGGGCTCCGGTGATCCTTCTGCCTCAGCCTTCCAAGTAGCTGGAACTACACGTGCGCGCTACCACGCCTGGCTAATTTTTTATTTAGTGTGGAGATGGGTCTTGCCGAGTTGCCTGGGCTGTTCTTGAACCCGTGGGCTCAGGCAATCCACTTGCCTAGGCCACCCAAGGTGCTGGGATTAGAGGCTGAGCCACCAAGCCCAGCCCAAAGTAATGCATTCTTATAGATATTTATAAAATACAGACAAGTGAAAAAGAAAAATTAAGAATCCCCTTTAGTGCTACCCTCCCCTGAATTAATCACCATTTACATTATTACAAATTTCCTTCTAGTAGTGATTTTATTTGCACTCTGTCTTATATCTTATTTATTTTTCTTTTTTTTAAAGTGCTTTTAAACATTCAGTCTTTTTAATTAAAGTGTATACATAGTTTTTAAAAGACATAATGCTGTTGCATACTTAATGACTACAGTATAGTGTAAATATAATGTATTTGCACTAGAAAACCAAAAAGTTGTGTGACTCACTAAAGTGATATTCACTTTATTGCAATGGTCTAGAACCAAAAACTGCAGTATTTCTGAAGAATTCCTGTATTTTGAAAATGTGATTATGTGTCTTACTTTAAGCCTCTTTGAGTTTATTTTCTCGGAGTTTGTTGAGCTTCATGAAATGTTTATATTCATACATTTCATCAAATTTGTGAAGCGTTCAGTCATTATTTTGTCAAATAATATTTCTGCCCATTTCCTTCTTCTTTGAGGTTGCTACATTGTGTATGTTAGTCTGCTTGATGGTGTCCCACAGATCTCTTGGGCTCTATTCAGTTTTCTTCAATATTTTTTCTTTCTGTTCCTTAGACTTGATAATTTCTATGCTCCTCTCTCCAAGTTTTCCCATTCTTCCTTTAGCCTGTTCAAATCTGACTCTGGCTTATTTCAAGAAGGATTCAAGATGGTTTACAATGGACACTTCATGGCAGCAAAGGCCTTGCCAATTTTAATCTCCATTACATTGTCTGTGCTAAACCAAGGATCTGAGCCTAGGGAAACACTTAGGAAATATTTTTCAAATGAATAGGTGAATGAATGTCAGTTATTAGTCTGAGACTTTTTATTCCAGACCTGCTAATCTTCTCCAGAACCATGGTCATAATCTGGTTAGATGGGTCATAGCTCAGAGGTAGGTCTTATTTGCAAAGAGGAGAATGATGCCTTAAGTAATGGTTGGCTCACTGGACCAGGATCTTCTGACATGTCGCAGGAGTGTTTCATTGTTCAAACTGCTACTGATGCTATGGTCTGATAATAAGAGAAAATATTTATTAAGAATTATAATATACTTCGTACTGCTCCAAATTATGTATGTTAACTTATTTCTTGTAATCACTCCATAAAATGGTGGTCATTATGATTTTTAGTTTATAAATGAGGAAACTGAGAAAGAAGAGAAGATATGTAATTTTTTTTTTAAGATCACAGAGCAGAGACAGATTTGAAGCCAGGCTGTCTTGTTCCAAGACCTGAACTCTTATCCATCACACCATGATATATGGTCACCATGCTAGACACTGGTAATGACATTGCATAGATATTGGTTAGAAAAGTCCATACTAGCCGGGCTCGGTGGCTCAGCCTATAATCCCGCGCTTTGGGAG
The DNA here is from genome assembly GCF_000164805.1 of Carlito syrichta. Classification (NCBI taxonomy): domain Eukaryota; kingdom Metazoa; phylum Chordata; class Mammalia; order Primates; family Tarsiidae; genus Carlito; species Carlito syrichta. Next base: position 30,187 of record NW_007231541.1, on the reverse strand, counting down.
GCTGAGGTGAGTGGATTGCCTGAGCCCGCGGGTTCAAGACCCGCCCGGGTAACTTGGTGAGATCTCATCTCTATAATAAATCAAAGATCAGCCAGGAGTGGTAGCGCGCACCTGTAGTTCCAGCTACTCGGAAGGCTGAGGCGGAAGCATCGCCAGAGCCCAGCAGGCCGAGGCTGCAGTGGCCGGAAGCGGCCACTGCACTCCAGTCTGGGTGACAGAGTGAGACTCCAACTCAAAAAAAAAGAGAAAAGTCCATACTAAATTAAATGTGTCTAAAAATTTGTTGCCCATTCTCAGCCTTATCGGGTGCTGACAAGACTGTAGGAGAAGTTTGTACCCCTGTGGGACTCCTGAGACACACTGCTCTGCTAACCAATAACAACTGAAGCTTCTTAAAATTTGGACTCAGTGATCCATAGTCATCTAACTTCAGAAAGGGCACCCAGTTCTATTGAGCTCTTTCCTGACTCCTCACCAGTTAAGAGGAAATAATCCTTGTAATTTGCATGGTAAAGGTAGATGGCCTTACCAAATTGTTTTACTGTTCTTCCTCACTCAAATGCTGATAACTTCAGTTTAACACAAAGATTGCAAGTGGTGGGCAGAGAATATGTGAATGCAGATTCCAAGGCCTTGAACCATTCTCCCCAAATCAGAAGACAAATTGAATATATCAAAAAAATACCCGGGAAATATTTTTACCAAATTTAAGTATATAACTCATTTACTAAATTCACTACAGCAGAACCTGATAAATTAACCAAAGGCAAAACATTACCCAAATACCCATGGCATAGCAGCTACAGACCTGTAGATTCTATTCTTAAGTCATGTCTCTTGCACCATTAAGAACCCAATAGCCGGTCTCGGTGGCTCAACCTGTAATCCCACACCTTGGGAGGCTGAGGTGAGTGGATTGCCTGAGCCCGCGGGTTCGAGACCCGCCTGGGCAACTTGGCAAGACCTCATGAA
>NW_007231541.1:0-29195 GCF_000164805.1 Carlito syrichta | reverse complement strand
CCGGAGCCCAGCAGGTTGAGGCTGCGGTGGCCGGGAGCGACCACTGCACTCCAGTCTGGGCAACAGAGTGAGACTCCAACTCAAAAAAAAAAAAAGAATCCAATAGTAGGTCAGTATTTATTTGAATATCCTACAGAATAAGAAGGCTCAGGGATGTTGCTACAATACTAAGAAAATGACATTCCTAACAATGAACACGTCATATACCATCTGCTGACTCTTACTGTGTGCTTGGTACTGAAGTTAGTGTTTAGATACATTCACTCAGTAATTTGTTCAAGGATATTAAGCTGCATGACTGAATTTGATTTTGTCTGTGCTCTTTTGTCTGTGCTCTTTTGATTTGATTTTGTCTGTGATGTTATTACAAGAAAGATGGTTAGTAGCACAGGCCTAGAGAGAGATCACCAATGGCCTTCCTCCTACCACTGCATATTCACTCTTCTCACCTCATCTAGGAGCTGGAGTCTTGGTATCATACCATAAGTGATGCTATGAATCTGCATGGTACATGCCAAATGGCAAGATGAACTTCACCTTATTCCATTCCTTTATCTCAAGTTCTGCCCCTTTATCCTATGCCCCAGGGGCCTGCACAGTTATTCTGAGAAATGTTGTCACTCAAAGAGAAAATACTGGCATCCCACCATTACCTGTACCTATTAGTGGGTACTAAGCTTGTTTACGGAAGCAGAATCTTTAAATTCTAGTAGAGTGCAGTGTGTGTACAGCAAGCACAGCTTATAGCACAGGAAAACACATCTCCTCCCTGTCTGGACTACACAATTCATTTGAGATTCTCTTACAAAAATAGATATAAAGCAATACAAGTAAAAAAGTTAATATAGAGCTGAAATTCTGATGCAGGGAAGAAGCTGCTTTGTTTGAGCCACGGGTTTGGCTATGGACTTGAAAACACTCTTGTTTCTTCATGCTTTTCTTTAACATTTTCTTTCATGGATATTTATGTAGCTTACAGATAAGCCTATGATTGCTTTGGTTCTTACTAGATAAGCCATTATTCCTCAACACGGGAACATTTGAGTCATGCTGTTTTATACAGAACTGATACAGACTGGTAATTTTTATCTGGAGTTTAGTATAATGCTTCCTCCAATTCATCACTTAACAGCAATAAAGACATTGCTACCATTTTCATCTGGCACCAGCTTAGCTCCTCATCATGATCTACTCATTTCATATGTGTAGATAGAGTCAGAATTTCGACTGTTATCAAGGAAGTATTGGTGTGTATAAACGATCATTAATTAATCTTGTTCATACTCCGCTAGATTCTTGACTGATATATTTAAACAAAGAATTTCTTGCTGAAGGATGAACACTATGAATGAATCTGTGTTTTTGAATAATGTAAGACTCCATGAAAACACAAGACATACAAACACAGTAGATGAGTATTCAGCACTGCTAGTCTCAACAGGGGACCACATTTGAACTCCAGTAAACAATAAATGACTTATTCTGAAAAAGGCTTATGAAGTAGTAAATTGGTTAAATATTTTGTACATTTTTTTTCTTCCATAGAAGTTTGTGAGAACACTATGTGTGCTCAATATTTTAGAATTGGATGGTTTTTTGATTCCTTTATATGCTCTATACTTAATAGTTCAGCGGTTCTTATCTACAGCCAACATTGTTAAGATATCATTTTGCTTCCAAAAGCCATAGTGTTGCACTGATGGATTGTCTAGGCAATGTAAGAACAGAAGTAAATTAACTATCACGAACAAATGAAAGATTAACTTCATTGCTTACCAGAGACAATATATCATCAGTATTTTCTTGATTTAATATATTTGCCTGGGCCTATTTCTAAAACTTTTTTAAAAAATGAGTAGAGCAAAGCATTTGTCTGGTATCATGAAAAACTGAATTATATCATTATCAACAATACATTATTTTTTCTTAATTATAAGAACAATTGAGACAGGAGATAGCTAGAGGCAGACAGACAGGTGGTTCTCTGGTTACAATGTGGGTCATCTGGTAATGATATAGCCAACTCCTGGCATGCCTCTTAGTTGGTAAACAAGCTACTGTCCAGCTTCTCAAGCTAAAAAGCTTAAGTCCCTACTGCTGGGATGGAAAAGCAACCAATCAGCTCACCATTAGGGCCCTACCTCCTGCCAATTTGTCCTTAGTACTGACCAATCAGAACAGCTAACTGTGGACCAATCAGCTCACAGCTAGTGCTAGCCAATATAACATCAGGTTTTGGCTCCAAACAGGCAATCCCTTTGGTCTGCTTTCAGTGTGGGAGCTTTTCTGTCCTCTCAATAAATCCTGCTCTCTCACTTTCCAACTGTCTGTGTCCCTCATTCTTCCTGGGCATGAGATAAGAACCCCAACCAGAAGAGCTGCAGAAGATCGTCGGAGCCAAAGAGCCATACACCCTAGAGGCTGGCTTGCCAGTCTATGTAGCTGGATGAACCAGAAGAGCTGCTGGAAGAAGGCGAGACTCCCAAACTGAGACACTCTGGGGGCTAGGCTTGCAGCTCATCAGAGCCAACACTCCAGGGACTAGGCTTGCTAGCCCACCAAACCGGCAACACTCTTAGGTCTTGGCTTGCCAGCCCATTAGAGCCAACACTTCTGGGCCCAGGCTTACCAGCCCTTGGAGATGACCCTCTCTGGAACTTGGCTGACCGACCCATTGAGCTGACACTCTCGAAGCCCAGGCAGACCTGGAAAATCTGTGTCACAATCAATTATCATTTTTAGAGGTGAAAAATGCAAAAAATAACAAGTGTGAAAATCAAATTTATCTGCACTACCATAATTCTAGCAGCTGGGATAATAGTCTTCAGCTATCCTCATGTAAATTGTCTTTTTTTAATGTAGGTTATCTTATTTATAACATTTTATAGCATATAACTGTGATTGAATAAGTTATAACTTTTTCCACATTATTCAATAAATTTTTATGCTTGAGATACTTGTAGAATACATATAATTCTATTTTAGGAGCTAATTTAATTTAATTAATATCATGGTTAAATATTTAGACAGTTTTAAAGTATACAATTATAAGCAATTACTGAGAAGTTCCTTGGTGCATCTCTATACGTATATCTGATTATTTCCCTTTTTTTTTTGATTTGGGGTTTGCCTCAGACTCCCTAATACTGGGACTACAGGTGCACACCACCACATCTGCTAATTTTTAAAAATCTTTTCATAGAGATGAGATCTTGCTATGTTGCCTAGGCTGGTCTCAAACTTCTGGGCTGGAGCAGTTCTCCTGCCTTGGCCTCTCAAAGTGCTGGGATTAGAGGTGTGAACCACCATGCTCGGCCTGATTATCTATTTAAATAAAGTTCTTATAAGTGAAATTTCTGTGTTGCAGAGGAAGTACGCTTTAAGTCTTTTAATACATATTGAAAAATTACTTTTGAAAAGATTTACACAAAAACTAAAAGTTACCTTTTCTTAAGCTCTCTCCAAAACCAGTTATACAATTTACTATGCTTTTCTGGAAAATTGTAAAATATTATTGTATCATAATGCCAGTATAATTTCTATTTTCTTTATTGCCAGTGAATGTTAATTTTACATTTGATTTACAGCCCCATTACTTTTGGATTGTTTTGGAGAGAGTCTTTCTAAAATGTATTATACCTATATTAGTTGCCTATTTTTGCATAACAAATCACCACAAACTTAGTGGCTTAAAACAACACACATTTCTCATCTCATAGTTTCTGAAGGTCAGGAATCTAGTGTGGCTTAGCTGGATTCTTCCACGTCAAGGTCTTTAACAGGCCACAGTCAAGGCATCACCCAGGGCTGGGATCTTATTTGACAGTTCCCATAAGGTGGGGGTGTCATCTTCCAACTCAGCTACATAGTTTCTGAGAGGATTCAGTTCTTTGGGGCTGACTGAGAGCCTCAGTTTCTAGCAGACGGTTAGCATGAGGCTTCCCTCAGCTCCTTATCATGTGGACCTTCTTAATGTGGCAACTTGCTTTATCAAAGGCAGAAAGGAAGAGAGTCTACCATGATGGAAGATAAACTTTTAAAATCTAATTACAAAAATGTGACATCTCTTCAAATTTAAGTTATACTATTGTTTGGAAGAAAGTTACCTGGGAGAAGAGATTGTCAAATGCCACGAATGCCAGCAGGGATCATCAGGAGTCATCACAGAAGCTGCCTACCACTGCACACTACTCTTTTCTTGGAGGTTTATATAAAAATATAATTGCCATTTAATTGTTAGCTCAACTTTATGCCTCAGTTTCCTTATCTGCAAAATATTGATAAGAATATTAACGAACTAACTCACAGAGTTGTGAAGATCAAAGGAAATGCAAACGCTTAGAATGTCTGGTACACAGCAGGCACTGCATTGGTGTTGGCAGGTATTTTCATTATCATTATTTCATAATTGCTATCATCATTACATCAGCATATCAACACATCATCATTACATTATCACCATCATTATCACATTGCCATCTTATCACCATCTTTACTTACTTTTCTCTACTTATCTTTATCTTTATCATCTTTGCTTATCTCTACTGTATTATAATGTCCTCAAGGATAAAATGTTTTGTAGCTTTTCTAATTTTTTAGAAATACTTTTTGAGCATAAGAAGTTATGAACAACTAAATGAATAAAAACAAAATTATTATGACTTGAGATTATTTTTTAAATTCGATAACCTGTGTGTTCTAGCTTCTCAGGGTTTTCTTTGTCTTTCAGTCACTTGTTCATTGTCACCTCCTAATACTGTCAGTTTTCTTGCCTTTACCAGTAACTTCCCTATTCTTTCTTGGAGAGAATGACATGACTAATCAAAAGATAAACTATTAGGACTTGATCATGCAATAATTACAAGGCATTTAACTGATTATTTAATTTAGCATGTTTGCCAGATAAGAAATCAAACCTTGTTTTGTTTCCTGCTGCTATCGACTCCAGAAATATACTAAGGAAATCTCTCTTATCTCCTTTCTCTTCTACTCTCAGGAGGTATCCAGGCCTCTACTGACAAAATTAAAACTATTTGCTCCTGAGGAGGAGATGACTGGTGTATGTGTATGTGTGTTTGTGTGTACGTGTGCATGTGTATGTGTGTGTGTTTTAAAACTCTGTAGTCGCCAGGAGACTGTACAAATAACACCTAAGAGGGCTTTTCAGTGGCAACTTCATAATATCCATATCAGAGCAGTTTCAGGGGTCAATCCTGAAGGGGAAATAAGGTTTTCCTGAAGCTAGTTGAATCCAGGAAGTGCATTGTTTTTGTTTGTTTGTTTTGTTTTTAATTTTAAAGATGTGGGGTACAATTCAGGGTTAGGTATATAAGTGGTCATTTTATGATTGTTCTTATTTAGGTTGCATATTTATTTGTAGTGGCCGTGTTAAGAAGGCTGATAAAAATTTCGGAGAGGATAAAGGCCTCTTCTAATCATGCCTTTGTATCTCCATTGTACTTGTATTAACTTTTACCATCACAAAGGATAGATGACATGGTCCAGAGCACACCACTGCGGTAAGGACCTGGGGTTTGAAGCAGATCTGTTAAACTCAAGATGCCCTCCAGGAGAGAACTGGGATAGCTGAATGAGAAGAAACATCATCTTTGAATCCTTGCTACTTTATTCTAAATATATCCAATAAGAATTTTTAAATTCAAGATTCTCAATCACTCTGTTGTAACAGAACAAACTTCAATTTAAGAATACTGAGTTTTAGTTTTGCCGTTAACTGGATCCATGGCAGAAAAAAAAATATCTGCCTAACATCAATCTTTTTCCTTGTATTAATAAAACTTTGCTTTTCAGTTACTGTTAGCTTTGGTTTGTGTGGTGAGTGTGTGTGTGTGTGTGTGTGTGTGTGTGTGTGTGTGTGTGTGTGTGTGTTTAGGGCATCAGCTGCATTCTGCTAAAAGATGACATGCCTCCTCCCAAGTTGAACTATGAATGGTCACATGACAGCTGTGGCCAGTAGGCGATTGTTTGCTGTAAATTTGAGAAAGGCTTCTTCAAATAGGGACAAGGAGTTTGAGTGCACTTGTTTTACTCTTCCATATCCCTGTTCATTGCCATCTGGCCTGTGGATGATATGCTGCACCCCTTGTCCAGGATTCATGTAGGAAACCATGAAAATGGAAGCTGAATATAGCCTGGATTCCTAAGGAACGTGGGGCTACCATACCAGCTCCAGACATCCTATCTTGGGTTTATTTTACCCGGAACAAAATTTGTTCTTTTATGTTGGAGCCAGTGTTAATTGGGGTTTTCTTTTATATGTGGCCAAATCCTAACTAATAAGCTGTGTAATTTGTGAATTCACATCTCTGTCTCTAAATTTTCATATCTGTAAGATGGATTTCTATGGGCGATGGAAGGAGGAATTTGACGTTATGATTATGGGATTTAAAGGATCCTCCTAACATGATTATTTTCTGGTTCTATTTAAATGCCAATTATTATACCTATTCTATAGCCTCAGAATATTGACTCAAATCTTTCAATAGTTCAAAAAATCCAAGTTCAAAAAATTCAAGTTTATTATGAATCATATTAATAAAAGAACATGAAGCCGGGCTCGGTGGCTCAGCCTATAATCCTGCACCTTTGGGAGGCTGAGGTGAGTGGATTGCCTGAGCCCGCGGGTTCGAGACCCACCTGGGCAGCGAGACTTCATCTCTACAATAAATCAAAAAATCAGCCGGGCGTGGTAGCGCATGCCTGTAATTCTGGCTACTCAGAAGGCTGAGGCAGAAGGATCGCTGGAGCCCAGCAGGCCGAGGCTGCGGTGGCTGGGAGCAACCACTGCACTCCAGACTGGGTGAACAAGTGAGACTCCAACTCAAAAAAAAAAAGAACATGAGAAGAGATCTACTCCTCTAAAGCATTCCTTCATTAGGTCCATTTTCGTCTATCTGTCATCTCTATCATCAATTATCTGTTAATCAGACAATTAGTCAATCTATCTACATCTATGTGTTTCCTTTTAAATTTTATTTTTCTGAACAAATTTAATTATTATCATAAAAACTTTGTTAAATTATGTTTTACTAATCAAATTGTGTGGGAATTTGGATAAATGCTAGATAAAAAAATTGTTTTAATTTTTTTCTGAGAAAAAATTACCTAATAAATTAAAATCGCAAGTAAGATGACTATATCTGCTTTGGAAAATAAACTTGTTTTCAATTACTATAGAAAACCTACTTACATAAAATTAATTAACATAACATTTATGTTTATACAATTAATTAAAAATTACTTTCATAAAGTTTGTTAAATTTTTCTCATTGGTAAAATTTTGCTACAGATTCTCCACTTGACATTGAAATAAAGCCTGTACCATGACCAAGTAGGCTTTATCCTCAGGATGCAGGGCTAGTTCAGTGGCTATCACTAATAAAACAAAAAACGACAGATTCTGGAGAGGATGTGGAGAAAAGGGAATGCGTCTACGCTGTTGAGGGGAGAGCAAACTAATTCAAACTCTATATAAAACAGAATGGTGATTTCTAAAAGAACAAGAAATTTACCTTCCATATGACCCAGCAATCCCCCTTCTGGGAATATACTGGAGGAACGCAAATCATTCTACAAAAAAGATATCTGTTCACGCATGTTTATTACAGCACTGTTCACAATAGCAAAAACATGGAACCAACTGTGCTGCCCATCAAAACAGGACTGGATAAAAAAATATGGCATGTATACATGATGGAATATTATGCAGCCATAAAGAAGGACAAAATTATAGACTTCGCAGCAATTTGGGTGGATTTGGAGTCTCTCATCTCAATGACCTATCACAGAAACAAAGAACTGAGTGCCACATGTTCTCACTCATAAGTGGACCCTGAGCACCTATCATAATACTATAAAAAAGGGATTGGCAGTAGCAAGACAGGGGTGGAGGGCACATAACCTCAATTAGGGTGCCTGGCCCTAATCCAGGTGAAGTGAGATCCAATGGGAGGGCCCAAACTTCACCTGTACCTAAACCACTTATGTACACAATCCTGACTTATACTCCACAACTGCAAAACTAAATAATTTTTTTAAAAAAGAAATAAAGCTAGAATTACTAAAACTTCATGACTTTTGAAGTATTATGGAATTCAGAAAATACTACCCAGTTTATCTAAATCAGTGAGAAGTGTTCTTGGTTTATACCTCTCCTAGACATAGAAGCTGAAATATTAAATATAATTTGTTTTTCATTAAATTATTAATATTTCAGGGTTTTTATTTTCTAGAGGTTATGACACTCCATGGGTTTCTAAGAAAATGATTTGGAGAAAAGAAACCAAGAGTTACACTAAAAAGATAATAAAAGTTCTGTCTTCTTGAGATAAATGATTTTCCTTCTCTTTTTTTATTGCAGCTAAGAGGAAGTTAAGAGCTGATGGCATTACTGAAATGCCAAAGAAGGCTCATGAACAGTAAAAAAATTATTCTAAGACATGTAGTCATTGAAACAAGGCAAGGAGATTTCTCTGTTGTTTATAAGCCCATTTCTTGGTTGTGAATGACTTTGGTCATATCTTTCTTGAGTGAGAAAGAAGTCATTTCAAATTGTCTGAAAAGCATCACAAAAACGTGGGTTAATTTTTCCCTTTAAACTCTATATGCTGAATAGATCACTTTCAATAGAAGCTTAGTAGGGAGTTGCAAATTTGTTTCATCCTATCTACATGTTCTCCGGAGTACTCATCTGCCCTGACCCCTGACCTCATACATGGACTACTACAGAAGTTCACCTGTAAGAAAATTTAATAACAATGGAAAGCAGAACCAGAAATGCCCCTTCCTAATTGAAATTGTGTTCTAGATCTTTTGGGGAGTAAAGTCTTAAGGCCCAGAATTTGTCTCGATTTCTATTTGTTTCTATAAGTCCACATATTATATCTCCCTGCCTTGTCTTCTTCTTACCTTTCTAAGACTTTCCTGCGATTGTTTAGTGTCTTTGAAGGTCTTAAGTAGGTGGAACCCTTCTTATTGAGAAGGTGCATCTGCTTCCTTCCTCAGAAGAGAAAGGGACTCTGCCAGACAACACACCAACCAATTCCACTCCCAAACTGCCAGAAACGATTACCAGTCTTCTGGTATTTACTATTTCAGTTTATAGTGGCCTCATGAGAAATATACTTGTACAATTATCAGTTTAAGGCTAAGATAGAAATTGTAATATCTTAGTATTTAACATTCAAATTGCATGCACAGATCTTATCCATGGAAACAGTAAACAATTATGAGTGTTGTATCTGCACATGTGCATGTGCCAACACTCACTTCTAATCTCCAGGTTATTCTGAAGGGCCAAGTGACCCAATCTGATCAGGCCAAATATATGGTAGTACCTTCTACAAGATGTACAGTATGTAGATGAGGTTGAGGTGGTTATGGCCTTTCCTCCTGTCCTCAATTTGGGATACCTCTGAAGAGTCTTCTGTAGTCTAGATCTCCTCATGGATTTGGCTGAGATCTCACCATTACCTCAACATATTACCTTTCAAATTCTTCCTTTGATCCTTCTCTCTCCCACAGGGATTGATTGCTGAGACCACACGCAAGAAAATTCCTGCAAACAAAGCTAGATCTATAAGTATCTTTCCTGGGAACCTGAACCGTGACATTTTGAAACATTGCCTTACTCTGTACTCTGTGGAGTCCAATTTCTGTCTAATAACTAAACAGTATCCATTTACTTCTAACTGCCTTACATCTATCCCATTCTCATGGGTCTGTTTTATGATGCAGTCAACCATACATGGGCACATGTATTCAGTTGTGCTATGGTTTATGGCGTGCACAAGTGGCTGAAATCCTTAAGATCACTCAGCTTGGGAACTTCTGATCTATGAGCCTTCTTTATAAATTGAGTATGAGTTATAATTTTAGAGTCAAGCAAAAAACTAATATTTTTGTATTAGTCAGTTTTGCTGTGATTACAATCGCCTCCTCCAAAATCTTAGTGACTTGCGTAAGTCTGTCTCCAGCTGATGTTACATGTGGCAGCAGCAACCTTTCTACACGTCTTTTCACTCCAAGATCCAGGCTGAAAAGCAGCCTTGAGATAGAACATAGCATTCTCATAAAAGAAAAAAGAGTAAGCATCGGTTCCAACTCACATAGTTTCTTTTAAAGCTTTAGCCTGGACAAATGTACGTCATACCTGCTCTCATTTCACTGCCCAAGTCGTGTGACCCAGCCTTACCTTGGGATGAAAGAGAAGGATTGCAAGTTACAGGCAATGAGTAGAATGTATAATACACCTGGATAATATTTTTATTTGTTTAGAACAATAATATGATATATCTCATCTCCGTTCCCAAAATACTTTTCCCATCAGTCTGTCACTGTCATTAAAAGTCTATGACTTTGAATTAAGGTGCTATCTTTCTCAAAGGCTCTCATTAAAACACAAGCAATTTATTCCCGAGAAGTAATTCATTTATCCACCATTAATTCACATTAATTATCTTAACCTCTGAATATTTTTAACTTATAATGAAAAGTAAGAATTTGAGGCTGAGAGGTTGAGGGTAAGATATAAGATGTATAGGGGAAATCGTTTTCTGTCTTCTTATGTGTCTAATCCATTTATACTGGTGACATCTGGTTAAAATGATCCTTCTAGAAGACTTCCTAGAAAAAAATGAAAAAAGGGAACTTACATCATGAGAAGATTATTACTAAAATTCTCAGGCTGTCTCTATATAATTACTCGAATTTGTTGAATGTTTGATACTATCTTACTCTGCCTCCTTATACTATGCCTGTCATTTTTATTAATTATAAGAAATATGCTTTTTTTCAATTTTAACAACTCTGAGATTTATATGTCTTATAATTTCTTTTTTTTTTTTTTTTGAGTTGGAGTCTCACTCTGTCGCCCAGACTGCAGTGCAGTGGCCACTCCCGGCCACCGCAGCCTCGACCAGCTAGGCTCCGGCGATCCTTCCGCCTCAGCCTTCCAAGTAGCCAGAATTATAGGCAGGTGCTACCACGCCCATCTGATTTTTTGATTTATTGTAGAGATGAGGTTTTGCCTGCCCAGGCGGGTCTCGAACCCACGGGCTCAGGCAATCCACTCATCTCGCCTCCCAAAGGCACGGGATTACAGGCTGAGCCACTGAGCCCGGCTTGTTTTAAAATTTCATTGACTGAGCAGCAGTCACATCCTAGTTGTTATTGCAAGTAGAAAGGACACAGCACTGTTTCATGACACATGTCCTGACTGATGCTCTCAGTTGCAGAGAAAATAGGAACATCGATGAAAGAGAGTGAGAAAAGTCAAACTTTGGATGTGACACAATTTCAGGAATACCCTAACCTATTTGTTTCACTTGCATTTTCTCTTTCAGTTATGCACAGCAGTGATATACGATAAATACCACTATTTAAATAAGTTTAAATAGCTTTTCAAAAGCTGTTAAATTACAATTGTAATTGATGAGTATTATGTCACAGTTCAATTGTCAATTTTCTTCTTTTTCAAATTAGTACATCAAGGGTAAGACTTACAATTGGTAGTGGCTTAGATTTGATGAGAAACACTTTTATTAAGCCAAATTACAGCTGAGGAAACTGAGGTACACAGAAGTTAATTAACTTGCCTAAGGGCCATAGAGGTCAGAGTCCCTGTATTAGCCACTTAACTCTTAACTTGCCTAAATAAATGGGGCTTGAAATCTTTTTAGCACAACCTTTTTTGAAATGAGTCTTCAGGGAGCTCTAAAAAAATGGGGATATTGACCTAGACATAATTATTTCAGTCCCTCAAACACATCGTCTTCTAAAAATTAGTCAATGTGGCCTTCTGCCAGTTACTTAAAACACCTGTGCTATTATTCTTTATTAGTACAATGACAATCATCACACCTGTGAGAATCAGGAGATGACAAAATGTAATAACGTGAAATGCAGTGTAAATGTGACACAGACCCTGGCACAAAGTTGATGCTCTGTTAAGTCATTTCTCTTCTCTTTTCCTCTCTTTTGATTACCTGATGTATGCGCCCCCTACCCTATCAACATCTTACTCCCAGTCTGGCCAAGATCAACTCTGCTTCCCAACAGTACTGTTGAGAATGTTATGAGAGAAGAGAACAGTTCTTGGTTTTTGATGACTGCAGGACAATTGCCATGTTAAGCTGTTGGCCACAATTTCTCAGACATTACCTATAGAGTCACAAAGCTACTTTCTTGAAGATATAAAGACTCCTACAAATCATGAAAATATTTTAAATTCTACAGTGTTCTAACCTAAAATTTTCAAGTAAAGGTCATTGCCAGAAAGAGAGAGACTTCAGAAAATTTAACATGATTAGCCAGGATAACTGTAGCCCTTGGTAAGAAAGCAACATTGAGGTGATGAAGGACACCCCATAGAGAAATGTAGTTTCCTAAGACAGTACCAATAAGACTACCAACTAGCTATGATTGAGTCTGTACTGTGTTAGGATTTTAAACTGAGCCCTGAATAATCATACTTTTTAACAAAAAAGAAAAACTATTGGGGCAATTTATATTTAAATGCAGATTTTATTCTACTGGTTGCTGATTTGTTGAACAAACATCGAAAGTGAATTAGCTACTCACAATAGGGCTAATTCGCCGACAAATGCTTTCCCTTGATATCCCAGAACGATAAAAAGGATTTATAAAAGCCTGGGGTATAAGAAGCAGCAGAATTGGAAGCTAGTCTGGTTCTTTGTTCAGGTGGAGAAGTCAGGCCAGAGGGACACAGGGCCCTCCCGGAGTGGGTAAGGCAGCATCGTATCGGTCAGGCAAGTAGGGATCTGAGATGATTTTCTATCAGATGTTTTTATAAGTTAGGTTTTTTTTTTAGTTGGAGTCTCACTCTGTCGCCCAGACTGGAGTGCAGTGGCCGCTCCCGGCCACCACAGCCTCGACCTGCTGGGCTCCGGCGATCCTTCCGCCTCAGCCTTCCAAGTAGCTGGAACTACAGGCGCGCGCTACCACGCCCAGCTAATTTTTCATTTTATTTTATTGTAGAGATGAAGTCTCACCAACTTGCCCAGGTGGGTCTCGAACCCGCAGGCTCAGGCAATCCACTCACCTCAGCCTCCCAAAGTGCTGGGATTATAGACTGAGCCACCAAGCCCGGCTCAGATATTTTTATGTTAGCTTTTTAAAAAAAATTTAATCATTTGTTTTGCTTTAACAACATATTGCTTGCCTACATAGTCAATCCAATGGGCAGTTACTGAGCCACTGCCTAAATATCTACTTGGCAATAAGATAAACTCCAGAGATTTAGGAAACCTACATTGTGTTTTATTTCCTCAACTAAACCGTGAATTTTTCGTAAGGATCGACACTGCAAGTACAGAATACATTAGAGACAGACGATTAGATGTAATAAGCTAAGGAAAATCATGACCTAGAGGAAGTCTATTTCCAGGCACTCACTACTCCTCTCAACACCCCTCCTTCTTTTTTGGCGATCGGTATCCTTTTCCTTATTACGATTCCCACTTAGGCCCTTCCACCCCATTCATTAAGGGCAACATCTTTTACCTCTTACCCAAGATTTCTAGTTCTGTATTTCACTTACCAAGTCAAATTTGTTTAACAAATTCTCACTAAGACATTGTCAAATAAAGCTTTTTCTGCCTTTCTGAGATAACCCATTTATACTTAACAGTGTCCTTCAGTGCTACAGAGGAATGACAAATTTTTAAATTTTAGGCTGACTGGGGTAGACTTTTTTGGAGTGAGGGCAGATGAGAGTATCTCTTTCTGTCTTAATACTCATCTGATAGATGCTTGTCTGCATTTATTAGTAGTAATGATAATAGAACAAAATTGTTGACATGAGTTTAGCATTAACAGGCATGGGTGCAAATGGGACCTTAGAAATGATTTAATCCCATTTTTCTATTCCTGAAAGAAGTAAATGGAGTGGGGGAGAGATTTACTAAGCTCTGTGAAGAAAACAACTCCCAGGCCCTTAGCTTCCTGCTTTTGCCTATTCTGTGATTTGTCTGCTCTTTCAGAGAAGGAACTATAGTCACTCTGTTTTAATTTATATTTGCTGCATCGGGGGGGAAAAAGACCAATAAATAAAAGGTAGGTCTTGAATATTCAGATAATATGAATCCAACCCACTCTCAAATCCAACTCATATCTCCCTTCCCCTGAAGAACATCTTCTCAATAATATAGGGTTCAATAAACTTTACCTCTCTGGAACATCTTTAAAATGTATTTAGTCACTTCCATATAATAAATGACTTAAGGATTATAAAATAGTTTGCTAATTGTTAGTTTTGTCTTGTCAATTGGATTGTAAACTGTTTAAGGGCACAATTATCTATATTCTTCACAGGACATGGCTGTCCTGAGTACATGATTAGGTGACCATGCCATACTCTAGAGAGCATCTGCTAAGTGTCATACTCCGCTCTAACAAGAATAGACATATTCTTTGCTCTCATAGTAAGAGCTCCAAAATATGGTTGATTTGAATTTTCATTCTTCTGCTGATTATTGGGAGTTAATAGAGAAATTAGGAACTGCTGGAAAAAAAAGAAACGAAACAAAGTAGAGCAACTAATTTCTGTAAGGGAGGCCCAAATTGCTTTTAGAGAGGGGAGATGAGGAAACAAAATAATTTCTTCCGCAAGCTCAATTTAGATGCCTCAGGAGGCATGTAGAAGTGTTGTAAGTGATTTCAACTCCAGGAAGTTGGCTTAAAAAGCTAAATAAATAATTTACCATTTTAAATTATTTAAACCAGTAGTTCTTAACCTTTTTTGAATACTGGACCCCTTTGAGAATGGAATGAAAGTTACAGACCCGGTTTTGAAATAAATGAACATATGTACAAACTTTTGCAAATAAATTCAGAAGGTGCAATGGTCATCTAATGGCCATTCACAAGTGCCAGACCTTGATGACATTCAGATATAGTATTCATTTTCATTCTTGACAGCATTCCCAGCTGCAGACAGAATTAGACCACTCAAACTAACAGCCAGAGCTAAGGCATAAAAAGATAGTCTAGCCTAAAGCCTCATAGGTAGTTTCTTGTGCGGAAAAAATGTTATTGTTCTTTAGCTGGGAGGAGGGCTAGAAGAAATGGCCTGCATTTTCTGGGCGCAAAAGGCTCATATGGTCATCTAAGAAGGGTATTCATTTATCTCAAGGGCTATAGTAAGTTGAATAAAACAGATTTAAGCCAACTCAGGACAAATTTATAGACTGTTCATGCATTGACAGGTTTACTTCCCTTGGTGAATCATGCTCCATAAGAAATGTGTGATTTTAGCCTCAAAATACTATGTTATTCTATTCCTCTGAAGATTTTTGGTTTCTAGGTAAAGAAAGGAATAAAAGTCTATTTTCACACCATGAGGAATGAGGAGGCCTAGAAAATGAGGTCAAGGATATCCATGGGATGAGAATTGGGAGAAAGACAGAGCATCCATGGTACCAAGTAAGTGCTTTGTGCTAACTTAATGGAAGCCTTCAGAGGAAATGAGGGGAACAAAGGCGAAACAAGAGCCCCTGTCTCATAAGGAGCAGCTCAAACTCCTCCTCATTTCTAAAGACTTTTCTTGAAGATACTCAGTTGCAAGTGGAACTTTCATGTAAGTGGACCTTTAACAAATTACACTGTTTAATTGCAGCAGGGCTAAAAGTCCCCCTTATGAAAATGTGCCTTTTTTGGAAACTCTAACTTTTCCTCTATTATTATTTTTAGTCAACACATAATAATTGTACATATTTATGGGACACAGTGTGAAATTTCAGTACATGTGTTTAATGGGCAATGAGCAAATCAGGGCAAGCTACCACCTTAAACATTAATCATTTCATTGTGTTGGGAACATCTGAAATCCCTCTTTTAGCTATTTGAAAATATACAAGTTGTTGTCAATTATAATCACCTCACGGTGCTGTAGAACACTAAAATTTATTCTTCCTATCTAGCTATGATTTTGTATTTATTAACCAAGTACTCATTATCTTCCTTTCCCCTCTCCCCTTCCCAACCTCTGGTAACCACTATTCTCTCTCTGCTTCTGTGAGATCACCTCTTTAAGCTCCCTCGTATGAGTGATAACATGCTTTACTTAACTCTCTGTGCCTGGCTTATTTCACTTAACATAATGTCCTCCAGGTTCATCCACATTTCTACAAGTGACAGGATTTCATTCTCTTTTTTTTTAATGGTTAAGTAGTATCCCACTGTTTATATGGACCACACATTCTTAATCCATTCATCTGTTGATGGATGATAGGATGATTTCATATCTTGGCTACTATGAATAGTGATACAATAAACAAGGAAGTGCAGATATCTCTTTAGCATATTAATTTTTTTCCTTTGGATATATACTCATTGGATATATACTCACACAAATTTAGAAATGGCATTTCTATTTTTAGTTTTTTGAGGAATCTCCATACTGCTTTCTACAGTGACTGTACTAATTTCACATAACTACTAATAATAATATGAGTTCCTCTTTCTGTCACATCCTTGACAGCATTTGTTATTTTGTTCTTTTTAAAAAAAATAATAGCCATTCTAACTAATGTGAGATGATTTATCTTTGTGGTTTTAATTTGCATTTTCCTGACAATTAGTGATGTTGAGAATTTTTAATATCCGAGTCATCATTTGTATGTCTTCTTTTGAGAGATGTCTATTCAACTTTTTCCATTTTAAAATCAAATTATCTGGGGATTTTGTTCTATTGAGTTGTGTGAGTCTCATATATTCATATTTATCCTTTGTTGGGTGGATAGTTTGCAAATATTTTATTCCATTTTGCATGTTGTCACTTCACTCTTTGAGTGTTTCTTTTGCTTTGTGGAAGCTTTTTAGTTTGATATAGTCCTACTTGTCTATTTTGGCTTTTGTTGTATTTGCTTTTGAGTCTTATCTACAAAAATCTTAGCTCAGACTGATGTCCTGAAGCATTTCCTATTTTTTCTAGTAGTTTCATAGGTTTTTTTGTACTACATTTAAATATTTAATCTATTTTGAGTTGACTTTTGTATATGGTGAGAGATAGAGGCTAGTTTCATTTTTCCAGATATGAGCATACAGTATTCTCAAACCATTTAGTAAAGAGATTGTCCTTTTCTGCAATTAATGTTCTTGAAGGCTTTGTTGAAAATTAGCTGGTTATAAATATATTGGTTAATTTCTGGGTTGTCTATTATGTTCCACTTGTATATATTTCTGTTTCTATACCAGTACCACACTGTTTTGATTACTATAGTTTTACTGCATATTTAAAGTCAGGTAGTGTGATGCCTTCAGTTTTGTTCTTTTTGCTCAGGATTGCTTTAGTTATTTGGGGTCTTTGTGGTTCCATATAAAATCAGGATTGTTTTCATTTCTGTAAAAAATGTTATTGGGTATTTTGATAGGGACTGCATTGAATCTGTAGATGGTTTTTGTAGTACATACATTTTAACAATGTTAATTATTCCAGTCAATAAACATGGCATCTCTTTCATTTTTGTGCATCCTCCTCAATTTCTTTCATTGATATTTTGCAGTTTTTGTTCAAGAGACTTTTCATTTTCTTGCTAAAATATATTCCTAGGTATGCTTTCTTGATTTATTTTTCAGCTAGTTTGGTGTATAGAAACATTACTAATTTTAGTATGCTGATTTTGTATCCTGCAGCTTTACTGAATTTGTTTATCAGTTATACAGGCATTTTGGTGAAACTTTTAGGGTTTCCTATATACAGATCATGTTTTCTGCAAACAGGAACAAGTTTTAAATTCTTCCTTTACAAGTTGGATGCCCTTTATTTCTTTTGCTTGCCTAATTACTGTGGCAAGGACATACAGTACTATTTCAGATATGAGCAGAGATAGAAGACATATTTGTCTCAATGCAGTTTATAGGGGAAAAGCTTTGAAATATGATGTTAGTTGTGTGTTTGTGATGCATGGTCTTTATTATGTTGAAGTACACGCTATATTTAACTTGTTGAGAATTTTTATTACGAAGGAACTTTGAATTTTATCAAATGCTTGTGTGTTTATTGAGATGATCATATGGGCTTTTTCCTTCATTTTGTTGATGGGATATATCACACATATTGATGTGCATATGTCAAGCCATTCTTGCATCTCTGGGATAAATCTCACTTGATCATGGGGAATAATCTTTTTTTTTTTTTTTTTTGAGTTAGAGTCTCACTCTGTCGCCCAGACTGAGTGCAGTGGCAATCCTTCCACCTTAGGCTTCCAAGTAGCTGGAACTACAGGCGTGTGCGACCACGCCCGGCTCTTTTTGATTTTATTGTGGAGATGAGGTCTCACCAAGTTGCCCAGGCGGGTCTCGAACCCGCGGGCTCAGACAATCCACTCACCTCAGCCTCCCAAAGGTGTGGGATTACAGGCTGAGCCACCGAGCCCGGCTATAATCTTCTTAATATGCTACAGGATGAGCCAGGCTCAGTGGCTAAGCCTGTAATCCCGTGCTTTGGGAGGTTGAGGTGAGTGGATTGCCTGAGCCCATGGATTCGAGACCCGCCTGGACAACTTGGCGAGACTTCATCTCTACAATAAATAAAAAAATGTAGCAGGGTGTGGTAGTGTGCACCTGTAGTTCCAGCTACTTGGAAGACTGAGGCGGAAGGATCACCAGAGCCCATCAGGTCGAGGCTGTGGTGGTCGGGAGCGTGCCACTGCACTCCAGTCTGGGTGGCAGAGTGAGACTCCAACTCAAAAAAAAATATATGCTACAGGATTCAATTCGTTAGCTTTTTTTCTTTTTTTTTTTTTTGAGGATTTATGTGTCTATGTTCATCAAGGATACTGACTTGTAGTTTTATTTTATTTACTTATTTTGCTATGTTCTTGTTTGAACTTTGTATCAGGGCCATAATGGTCTCATAAAATGAGTTTGGAAGTATTTCCTTCTTTTCAAATTTCTGGCAGAGTTTGAGAGGAATTGGTACAAGTTTTTCTTTAAATGTTTGGTAGCATTCAGCAATAAAGGTCGCAGGTCTTGGGTTTTTCCTTGAAGGAATACTTTTATTACTGATTAAATCTCTACTCAAATTTTTTTCTTGTTTCAATCATGGTAAGTTGTTATGTGTGCAAGAATTTATCTAATTCTGCTAGGTTTTCAAATTTGTTGACTTATAGTTGTTCATAACAGTCTCCAATAATCTTTGTATTTCTGTTATCAGTTGTACTAAATCTTTTTTCACTTGTGATTTTTTTTTTGCCTCTTTTTTCTTTTTTTCTGGGATAAATTAGCTAACAATTGGTTGATTTTGCTTATCTTCCTCCAGAAAATCAACTTTTCATTTTATTGAGTGCTGGTATTTTTTAAGTTTCAATTTAATTAATTTCTGTTCTGACTTTTATAATTTCTTTTCTTCGAATACTTTCTTATTTTGGTTTATTCTTGCTCTTCTAGTTCCTTAAGATAAATCAGTAGCTCATTTATTTAAAATCTTCTGCTTTTTGATATAGGTAATTATTGCTATAATCTTACACATTTTTTTTAGATTGGAAAATATAGAGGGGAGGGAGATTCACCTCCTCAAGGTAAGGGAGGGTGCCAAAGCTAGGAAACCTGGGAAACATGGTGGCTATACCTCAAAGAATCATGTGGACACACCAGAGTTTAACAAAGCAATGACCAGAAAGAAAATGTGGGGGAGAGGGCGGTGGAGAGAGAGAGAGAGAGAGAGAGAGAGAGAGAGAGAGAGAGAGAGAGAGAGAGAGGAGATTCACCACCCTAAAGTAAGGGAGGGTGCCATAGCTTAGGAAAACATGACTTGGCCATAGCTCAAAGAACACATGGCCTGGTCAGTGCTTAGCAAAACAATGGCCAAACTTATCTCTTAATGTTGCTTTTGCTGTATCCCATAAGTTTTGGTATACTGAGTTTCTATCTTTTTATTTTATTTTATTTTATTTTTTTAAGTTGGAGTCTCACTCTGTCGCCCAAAATGGAATGCAGTGGTGTGCTCCTGGCCACCGCAGCCTCGACCTGCTGGGCTCCGGCGATCCTTCTGCCTCAACCTTCCAAGTAGCTGGATGGCTTGCAACAGCCCAGGAGCAATGACTCAAGAAAAATAGTCAAATATCAGTAAAGTTAGCAAGTTTGTGGTGCTTTAGCTTACTCTATTCCAATCCCCCTCTCTGCAGTTCTCAAAAACCAATAACCTTGAAAACCAATAGTCCACATATATGGTGTAAACCTGCAGCATAACCACTATAGTGGGCAAAACGGGACTGATATTTATTCAAAACTGCATTTCCAGAGAATCTTTATTGTAGAACATGCATGGGGATTTCCTGAAGCACAGCATTTGGAAAGTTACCTTTATTTGACCTGATTCAGAAACTTCCCAGTGCAAAACATCTTTTTCCAGGGGTATTTAGAGGCAATTTTTAAAAAAATTTATGCAGCTGCCAGAGGCTACAGATGACAGTTGGAGAAACAGTAGACTACACAGTAAATCTGGGGAATCAGATGTCCATAGAGACTTTAGAAAGCTCTGATATGTTTCTGGGAAACTATAAGCACATATATAGGTCTGTGAACATGCCAAGGCTGTGAATATGCTCATAAAGGACCCAGAATGGCCCTAAGCTCTCACTTCTGGTTGATTTTGAGACTTTTCTATACCTTCTTGTTTCTTTGCCCTCCTCATAATTCTTGTTGAAAACCGAATATTTTAAATGACATAATGGGCAGTGCTGGGAGTCAGATTTTTCCAATCCCCAGGGTTTGTAGTTTTTACTGTTTGTAGTTGTTTCACTGTTTGTTTGCCTGGTGACTTTTCTGTAATGTCTGTATTCTTTTCATGTGTAGCCATTAGAATCTCTGTTCAATTAACTTATTGGTCATCTAATGATTAGGCAGAGATTTCCTTAAATGTTTGGAGCCAATAAGTCTCCCAGTCTCTGCTGAGTGTTTCTATGTGTGTGTTGTGTGTACCTCCAACACTCAGCCAGGCAACTGACAGCTCTGCCTTAGCTTTCACTTCCTGCTAAAAGAAGTCAGATACATAAGACTACATTTTGTATGAATCCATTTATGTGAAATGTCCATAATAGGCAAATTCATCGAGACAGAAAATAGATTAATGGTTGCCAGGCACCAGGAAAGATGGGTAGGGATGATTGTTAATGAGTATGGAGTTTCTTTTGGGGGGTGATAAAATGTTCTGGAATTAAATAATGGTGATGCTGAATATAAGAAATACACTTGCAAAAAAACTAAAAATCATTGAATTGTATACCTTTAAAGAGTCAATGTTGACATTTGTAACTTATATCTCCTCCATTTTAAAAGACCTACATGGAATAATCTGAATTTAGTCAATGAGATATCTGCTTCTGGCTAAATGGTTTAACAGAAGTGAAGTTACCATCCTGCCCTGGAAACTGGAAAAAAAAAATAACACGAGACAACAGTATTAGACATTAGATGGTGACAAAGAGTAATCCCTGGGAGATGGATAACAAAAGAAAAGTCTTACAATTGTCCTGGATTCTTACCTTGAGAGTGGTGCCTGGCTGCAGTGCAAGAAAGGACATAGAAGATATAGACCAGTAAACTTTCTGAATCAAGGCGCTAGAGCTAAAGACTCAGAGAGACTGAAGTACTTAAAGTTTGCTTAGTAAAATACCAGAAGTGATAGAGTTGCACAGAGATAGAAAGTTAGACATTTACAAATATCCCTCAAATATTTGCCAGCAAACAGATCAGCACTTGCATGTGAGGAAGCTATAAAAGACTGATACTAGAAACCATGCAACACAACTAGAGAGAATGGTGCTCAGTGCTCACACAGGACTTGAAATAGTGCCTGTTTACACCAACAAGAATGGAAAAACTTCATAACTTATGAGGTTTTGAGTACAACACTCAGAAGGATCTTTCTTCATTAGTGTGAAACGAACATCCCTGTTCTCATCATGCCCTACAAAATTTTAAATCAAGACCTAAGACATTTAAACTGCTTCCAAACAACTTAATTGCATTCTAAGGGTAAGAGAAACTTAATAATATTTACAAGAATACAAAAATGGTCAGCCTCCAACAAGCTAAATCTGACTTTCAATAAAAGATTAATAAACATATAAAGAAACAGAAAATCACAAGCCACAGTAAGGAAAATAACCAATCAACTGAAACTAAACCAGAAAAGACATCAATGCTAGAGTCATCTGAAAAAGACATTGTCATCATTTTTACAACTGTATTCCATGTATTCAAAAAGATAGAGGTGTGGAAGTTATTTTTAAAAAACAGAAATCAGCCGGGCTCGGTGGCTCAGCCTATAATCCTGCGACTTTGGGAGGCCGAGGTGAGTGGATTGCCTGAGCCCACGGGTTCGAGACCCGCCTGGGCAGTGAAACCTCATCTCTACAATAAATCAAAAAAATCAGCTGGTCGTGGTAGCACATGCCTGTAATTCCAGCTACTCGAAAGGCTGAGGTGGAAGGATCGCCGGAGCCCAGCAGGTCGAGGCTGCGATGGCCGGGAGCGGCCACTGCACTCCAGTCTGGGCGTGAGAGTGAGACTCCAACTCAAAAAAACCAAAAAAACAAAACAAAACAAAACAAAAAACCAAAAGACAGAAATCAAATTTCTAGAGATAAAACTATAATACTTGAAATAAAATATACATTGAATGGAATTAATGGTAGATTAAACATTCCAGAAAAGACTAGAGAAATTGAAGACACAGCTATGGGAAATCAGGCAAAATGAAACTTAGAGAAAGACTCAAAAGAAAAACAATTCAACAGGTCATCAGTGAGCTGCGGGACAATTAAAGGAGAGGGGAAATAATACAAAATATATACAAACAGAAACAATAACTGACAAAAAAAAAGGTAAAGGGATTAATTGCCCTTAGACAAATAGGGCTCAGCAGAAAATTTTGGCAGGCCACAAATTTCATCGGACCTGGATCATGGGTCCAGCATGCGTCCTGTACCGAGGTTGTCGCCCATCCCCGCCGGTGATGGTGGCTGGTTTTTTTAATCTCTGCATTGTTATTTTGTAAGTGCACTGCCAAGTCCCAAAGTTTATCAGGAGAGTGCCTTTGTGTCTCTTCCACTTGTTTTCTTCCAGAGAGCATTCTTCTTTGTGCAGAGCCTCCCTGGTGTCTTTGCCATCAGCCTGCTTGCTCTTGCATTCCTTTGCTCTTGCAAAGGAGTTTAGCTCTTCAGTATGTTTCAGATCTACTTCGATGGGCACCATCTCTTCAGCCACTTACTCTTTCTCTGGGCTGTTTCTGCAGGGTGCTCAGCTGGTTTAGGGCCCAGTTTTATTTTAAAAAATATTTTATTTTAAATATGTGGGTTACAGTTGAGGGTCAGGTATACAAATGTTCATTATGCAGGTGCCCTTGTTGATGAGGTGTGCCCCCCTCCCCTGGCAGTTTCCCACTACTGCCAATCCCTCTCTTACAGTATTAAGATAATTGTTCAAGGTCCTCTTATGAGTGAGAACAAGTGAAACTCAGTTTTCTATTTCTGTGATTTCTATGTTAGAACACTGAGTATGATAGACTCTAAATTCATCCAAGTTGCTTCGAAGTTCATAATTTTGTCTTCCTTTATGGCTGCTTAATATTCCATCGTGTATATGTACCATATTTTTTAAATCCTGTCCCCTTTCAGTGGGCAGCACGGTTGTTTCTATATTTTTGGTATTGTGAATAATGCTACAATAAACATGTATGTGCAGATATCTTTGTTTCATAGAGTGATTTGAGTTCCTCTGGGTATATTCCTAGTAGGGGAATTGCAGGGGTCATATGAGAGGTCTATCTTTAGACCCTTTAGGAATCATAGGGCCCAGTTTTAAACGAGCATCGTATGTTCCTCCCTCCAGCCCCCTCTGCCTTCTCCAAGTTTACAGCATGGTGCCAGCCAAGTGTCGCTGAATACCGTCCAGCTCTGCATTGACCATTGAACCTAACAGTCCAGGGGACTGCCCCAGCCTGAACCCCTTCCCCAGCTCACTCCTCGCCACCCCTTATTGCCCTAGGTTTGCTTCTGCAGAGCTTGACTCTCAAGCCTCAGTTTCCATAGGGTGATCATAGCCCCAGACTCACAACCTCCTAGCTCCCACCATGGCTTTGGTCCCCACTGCTTGAAATACAACATCTTCTCCCTAGAATAATTAAATATCAGTGGAATAAATTTATTGTAAATTGGTATTAGCAAATAATTATTTAAGCAAACTTATGATGTGTTAAAAGCAGTACAGAATGGTTTCAGAGCTTTCAACTGAGAGATAATGCCTTGTCTGAGGGGTCTCAAAGAGAAGTGATATGAATGATAAACTATTTAGGATTACTGGAATAATTTAACAAAAATGGAGGATTAGGAGAAGCTAAATTATAGGTAGAGGAAATCAAAGTGTGAGAAGCTTGGCTTTTCAGAAGCACTAAAGGAAGCTTGTGTGGCTGAAGTACAAAAAACAAAGGGTTAATAATGAGAAGTCAAATTGTGCTGGCCCTGTATATGTCAGAAGAGAATGTTTGAACCGTGTCCAAAGAGCCATGGGATAAATCTTTGAAAAGCTTTAAGCAAGGGAATAAAATGATTAAGGCTGAATTGTAATAGGATAACTACAGAATGGATTAGAGGTGCTTAAAAACACTTGGGAGAATTGCAGGGCTCAAGGTGGTTTGGACTGAATTGGTGGCAACAGAAAAGAAAAGAGGACAAACGCTGAAGCTTATTAGGGTGCCAGCAATAGGGTGGTCCCACAATTCAGTTCTGCAAACACTGTGTAAGTTCCATGTGAAATGATGGAGCTGAGATACACGAAGGCTGCAGAGAGGGAAATGGGAGTACAAAATATTTCCTGAACTTTCTATTTGGAATTACCGAAACATGAGACAACTTGGAGAAACCATAGATCTTTACAACCGTATGTCAAGTAGAAGGGTGCAGACCCCAAGTTCTAGAAGAGTTTCCCTTTCTTAGCAAACAGATGAGCCTCTGGTTGTGAGGTTTTCTGAAAGAAGTTTGATTTAAGATTGACCTTTGGAGGAAAGAAGTATTTAGATAATTTAGGAAAGTGAAGCCAAAAGAATTCAATAGTCTATATGACTGCTGTCATCATCCAGTCCTAGAAAATAAGTGTAAACAGAAGAAATTTTCATTTAAATAAACATACTTTCTCACCCATGAAGGACGATTAAATTTTGGAGGCAGGTGAAAAAAGAGCTTAATGAAGCTGTAGGTGTTTAAACACCCATAAAACCACTGCTTTCTCTTCCCCCTTCATGCTTGAATTCTTCTTCTGTTAACTTACCAGTTGTACATGTGATTATCTAAATAGGCTCCAGTCAGGATCTGAAAATTATAGTTAACTTGGACAGTTCCACTCCTACTCCCTGGGTTTTGGGGTGGAAATTCGAAAATTCCTTTCTGGGGCATGGTAGCTCCTCTCATTTAAGCTTAATAGAATATTTAGTTCTCCATTTGTCCCTCCTGTATAAAATCTATACATAAAGCAGATAATTTTTAGATTCAATTCTCTCTTTAAGGACTTTACTCACCTAACTCTAAATCAGAATATATGGTTGAGACCCATAGCCCAAAAGCACCTGTGGTATTTAATTTTATATGTCAACTTAACTAAGCCATGGAAGGAGGGGTCAGATATTTGGTCAAACATTATTCTGGATGTTTCTGTGAGGGTATTTTTGGATGTAGTTAGCATGTGAATTGGTAGACGTGTAAAGCAGATTGTCTTCCCTAACATAAATAGGACAATCAATTCACCTAATTGGTTGAAAACCTGAATAGAGCAAAAAAGACAGACCCTCCTTCCAAATAGGAAAGAATTTTTCCTGCCTGACAGTCTTTAAGCTGGGACATCAGCTTTATCCTGCCTCCAAACTCTGATACATCTGCACTTCCTGGGTCTGGAGCCTGCTGGTCTTTGGACTAAAATGATACCATCAGCACTCCTGGGTCTTCAGCTTGCTGACTCACTCTCCAAAATCATGTGAGTTCAATCCTTGCAGTGAGGAGGGGGGTTAGAGCTTCAGAAGTTACCTATTAGGTTTAATGTTCACTATCTGGGGAATGGGTCATCCAGAGCCTAATCCCCATCACTACACAATATGTCCATGTAACAAACGTGAATTTGTACACCCTAAATCTAAAGTAAAATAAACATAAAGAGAAAAAAAAAATCTCCTCTTTCTCTCCCTCTCCCTGGAATGTCTAAGGATGAAATATGAAATTTCCTGTCTAATATTCTGCATTACATGTTCTTTTCTTTTCTTTCTTTCTTTTTTGAATTGAAGTCTCACTCTGTCGCCCAGGCTGGAGTGCAGTGGCATTCTCGTGGTCACCCCAGTGTCGACCTGCTGGACTCCGGCGATTCTTCCAAGTAGCTGGACATACAGACACATGCTACCACACCTGGCTAATTTTTAATTTATTCTAGAGATGAGGTCTTGCCAAATTGCCGGGGTTGGTCTCGAACCCATGGGCTCAGACAATTCACTTGCCTCAGCCTCCCAAAGTGCCAGGATTATAGGCTGAGCTACCAAGCCTGGCCATATTACATGTTCTTATTTAAAAAATAAAACTTGTATTTTTATTTTGTCCCACTCACAAAGTCAAGGCAGTTTCCTGTTGGCTTTACTGAAACAGCCTGAGAGCGGTCATGACTGGGACCCCCTTACCACTCAGGGTTCAGACGCGGGAAACTAGCACCCATAATGGTGTTCTATTTGAATTGCTTTATTGCTTCTTTTCTTTTTAAATTGTTTCCCTGGAGAGAGTTTTGGATCCTGTAGTGTACTCTGTGTCCTCCAAGAAGCAAAGATTTTATCAGGAAAAACAAATGTGAGAAAAAACTGAGGGTTCGTTCTTGTGGCTGCCACAGGGTTATTGAAAAATTACATTCCTCAGTGGTTATTTCATAAACCTAATATCCTGCAGAGATTGAAAGCACCCAGAGAAATTTATGGACCTGTCTGCTAAGTGTCTCACTCTTTATATGCAACTTTGGATGCATTACTTCTGAATCATACTATTTTTCTCATGTTTCCTTAGAGAAGCCACTGTCATTCTCATAGTTGTGCCTTCTCTTGTGCTGAAGTTTCTACCTGAATGTCCTTCTTCCTCTAATATGTTTTCTTTTCTTTTCTTTTTTGAGTTGGAGTCTCATTCTGTCGCCCAGACTGGAGTGCAGTGGCCGCTCCCGGTCACCGCAGCCTCGACCTGCTGGGCTCTGGCTATCCTTCCACCTCAGCCTTCCGAGTAGCCGGAATTACAGGCGTGAGCTACCACGCTCGGCTGATTTTTTGATTTATTGTAGAGATGAGGTCTCGCTGTCCAGGCAGGTCTCGAACCTGCGGGCTCAGGCAATCTACTCACCTCAGCCTCCCAGAGGCACGGGATTACAGGCTGAGCCACCGAACCTGGCTTAATATCTTTTCCACATCGATTATATTGGCACTTTTGTTGAAAATCAGCCGACCATATACATGTAGATACATTTCTGGTCTCTCTATTCTGGTTTCATTGGTCTGTATGTTTATTTTTAACACCAATTTCATATAGTCTTGATTACTGTACTTTCAAGGTCTTATAAATCAGATAATTTTCTCCAACTTTCTCTTTCTTCTTCAAAATAATAATGGATCCTTTTATTTCCAGATAGATTTTTTAAACAGCTTGTCAATTTCTACATACAAGCTTTCTCGGATTTAGGGTAGAATTGCATTGTATCTATAGGTCAGTTTGGGTAGAACTGACATTTTAACAATGCTGAGTCTTTCTGTTTACACATAGTGTATTTCAATTTATTTATGTATGTTTTCTTGAATATTTCTCAGCAGATTTTTTTGTCATTTAGATTTTACAGATTTTACACATAGTTTGTTAAATTTACGTCTAGTTATTTCAAGTTTTTTGAAAATACAATTGATTTTCAAGTAGTGATATTGCACTCCACAACCTTAAGAAATGCATTCATTATTTTTAGGAGTATTTTGTAAATTCTTGAGTATTTTTTCACAAATGATCACAATAGCTGCACAAACAATAATTTTTCTTCTTTGTATTAAACCTGGGTGACTGCCTTGCATTACTGGAAATGTATCTAGTACAACGTTCAGTAGAAGTAGTGAGAATGGATATCCTTAAAAAGATAATATTTAGTCTGTCACCATTAAATATAATGTATTTTGTGGAAACTTTTTATCAAGTTTAGAAAGTTCCTTTCTATTCCATTGTGTTTTAAGAATTGTTATAAATGGCTGTTGAATTCTGTCAAATACTTTTTCACAGTTATCGAGATGATCATCTCCTCTTCCTCCATAGTCTGTTAACACAGTAAGTTAAATTGGTTGATTTTGTAATGTTAATCCAATTTGCCACCATTTTTTAAAAAGGGCCTTCAAAATTTCATTGACACTCTTTGCATTGAAAGAAGTGACCCATGTCGTCTCCTTTTTATTCTCAAGTCTGTGACTACTTGATCATTAGCATACAATAGAATTGATATTAGTCCAGTTCTCAGGCCTTAGCCTTAGGTTAATTTGAAGTTTCTACTTCCTGTCTCTTATTTTTTTTTTGAGTTGGAGTCTCACTCTATCGCCCAGACTGGAATGCGGTGGCTGCTCCCAGCCACCGCAGCCTTGACTTGCTGGGCTTCAGTGATCCTTCCGCCTCAGCCTTCCAAGCAGCTGGAACTACAGGCGTGCGCGACCACACCCGACTAATTTTTTGATTTATTGTAGAAATGAGGTCTTGTCAAATTGCCTAGGCGGGTCTCAAACCCGCGGGTTCAGGCAATCCACTCACCTCAGCCTCCCAAAGCGCAGGATTACAGGTTGAACCACCCAGCCTGGCTCTTCCTGTCTCTTATAACAGTCACTCTCAGAAACTGCCACCAAATTGTAAAGAAACTCAGGATTTATGAAGAGAAAGACAGTCAGTCCTGAAAGACTCAAAAGAACTATACTTGCTATGAAAGAAACGTTTACTGTATTTTATAAATCCCTACCTCAAACCCCATAGGACTAGGCATACGTAAGGCACCTAACTGTGACCATAAAGTTACAAAATGTTTACAGTGTTTGTACTTAGAACTTTGTTAAGTTTTTTTTTGTCCCTTAATAACCATGTTAAATGAAATAACCAGTTTCTTCTGCTTCTGCAACTGCTGCTGGCAGT